>NC_079190.1:512362912-512465412 GCF_029499605.1 Hyla sarda | reverse complement strand
GCGTAAAGTAATGTTAAGGAGCTTTTATTTATTTTTTATTCTTTTTGGTGTTTTAGATATTAAAAACCTACTTGTATCCAAAAAAGAGTTTCATGGCAAGCTGATTGCACGACACCCGAAAGAAGCCCACAAGTGGGAATTGTGGGTAAACATTAGAGATGAGCAAATTGTTTCCAATCCATTTGCTCATCTATAATGTTTACCCACAATTCCCACTTGTGGGCTTCTTTCGGGTGTCGTGCAAACAGCTTGACCTGAAACTCTTTTTTGGATACAAGTAGGTTTTAAATATCTAAAACAAAAAGTCCTCAAGATGAAGCAAATTCTGCCAAATGGAACATATATACAGCAATAGGGCCACAATTATTTGTCATAGGTAACAGATAAATTGTAGGGGTATCATACCCCAATGAGCCAGATATCACTGCCAATTGCAACCCTAAGAAAAATTCCCATGATGAAGATACCTTATGGGACCAGCGTGTTTCCCTCTGGAAACGGTGAGGTTTTTCAGGGCAAATAGAAAAGGATCAAAGAAGACCGAAATCACATTAATAAAAAGGTGCAAAAAATAAACCAGTGTGGCAGATATTACCCCAATTGCGGCCCTAACAAAAATTCCAATGATAAAAACACCTTATTGGCCCATTGTGTTTTTCCCCCTTTAAATGGTGAGGTTCATCAGGGGACACAGAACAGGATGAAAGGAGACCAAGATATCACATTAGGTACCATGTTGCAATAAAAAGGTGCAGAAAATTAACCAGTGTGGCAGATATTACCCTGAATTGTGCCTTTCATAAAACTTCCTTATCCCAGCGAGTATGATCCAATATTGTACCTTTCCTGCACATGGTTTATTTTGTGCCCATTTTTATTAGACCAATTGTATCTACTGTGATTATTAGTTTGCTGTCTCATGTCCCGTGATGAAACATGTTGGGATAAGCTGTCCTTATAATGGGAATTTTTGTAAGAGCCCTAGTTAGGAGTACTATCACATTGTGGTATCATATCCCTAATATTTAACAGTATGAAAAATATTTATGGCCCAATAGTGAGTATTTATGTCTTATGTGGCATAATTTGCTTTATCTTGAATATTTTCTTTCAGTTCTATAAGTGTTTTTGTTCCATAAACTCTGTTCTTTCAGCTATTGTTCTGTGATAATAAGGCTTTAAAGGGGTACTCCACTCTCCAGCATTCAGAACTAAATGTTCCGAATGCTGTTTTCGCACTGTGGGGGTCGGCCACGCTCCTTGTGACATCACAGCCACGCCCCCTCAATGCAAGTCTATGGGAGGCTGCCACGCCCCGTCCCACTGATTCGCATTGAGGGGGTGTAGCTGTGATGTCACGAGGGGCGTGGTCGATCCCCACAGCACAAAACAGTGTTCCGAACGCTGGCCAGTGGAGTACCCCTTTTGAAGCCACCTTATTGTTCCAAACGTTGTTTTCGCTGTGCAGGGGTCGGCCACGCTCCTCGTGACATCACAACCACACCCCCTCAATGCAAGTCTATGGGAGGGGGCGTGACATCCGTCACGCCCCCTCCCATAGACTTGCATTGAGGGGGGTGGCCGCGATGTCACGAGGAGCGTGGCCGACCCCCGCCGCACAAAACAGCATTCTGAACGCTGGCCAGTGGAGTACCCCTTTAAATGGACCGTATACATTGATAGGCAGGGTGCCCCGTTCTGCCCGTCACACCAGGCATCTCATGTAAACCTACACTGTCACTGTCTGTCCTGCGCCGCACACCGTCGATAGTCTGCAGAGTGCACTAATTCAGAGTTTACGGATAATATAGACGGCGCCGGAGTCGCAGACGACTAAACATCTCATTAAATCATCTGTACCCATTTCCCTATACCAAGTGTCAGCGTTAAAAACCCGAACATTGCTAGGAGTTTGTTTGCGTTTTGTCTCGACGTGTCACATTAAATGCATTAAGAGCAAGGATATGAAACAAATGTCTGAGTGAGACTCGATGATGCCATTGGAAACAAGTTGCTTTGTACATTGGTTTGACAAGTGCATTAAAAGAAGTGTATGTCAAGGAGGAGAACAGAATCTGCGCTTCACGAGCGTTCCCGGAGGTGACACTTCTGCAGGCTGAGGTGCAATTTGTCTTTCATGCAACGCTCAGACTTGTCTGGCTCTATTGTTGCTACCTGCCTTAGTCAGAGAAGAGAAAGTCAAGCTCTTCTAGAGCGTGTTCACTCGCTGTGACATGTGCTTCCTTTTATTTACTATCTGTCTGCGTTGGAGAGCGGAACGTCTCCCGGGTTCAGAGCATTTTACTCCTGCATCTGGAATCGTAACGTCAATGAGATTCCCCCATCCTTATAGTATGTAGAGGACTCCGGGGATTCTAAGAATTAGCTATGGTTACACTTATCTCCAGTATTGTTCCATACTTATCACACATTCCAGATTAGGAGAAAATGGCTGTAAGGTTCTTCAGTGGGCTAGGTCCTTGTCCCCATGACCACTACTTTACGGTGATACATCTTCAGTGTGGAGAGGCTCCTTTAATCTGGTCTTAGAAGCAAATTACTTAACATGTACAACAAATTAAAATGGCGGTCTCCAACCTGTGGCTCTATAGCTGTGGTCTTCAGTCTTCATCTCTATAGGGTGGTCTCCAACCTGCGGCTCTCTAGTTGTGGCCTTCAGTCTTCATCTCTATAGGGTGGTCTCCAACCTGTGGTTCTATAGCTGTGGTCTTCAGTCCTCATCTCTATAACATGGTCTCCAACCTGTGGCTCTCTAGCTGTGGTCTTCAGTCCTCATCTCTATAGGGTGGTCTCCAACCTGTGGCTCTCTAGCTGTGGTCTTCAGTCTTCATCTCTATAACATGGTCTCCAACCTGTGGCTCTATAGCTGTGGTCTTCAGTCCTCATCTTTATAGGGTGGTCTGCAATCTGTGGCTCTCTAGCTGTGGTCTTCAGTCTTCATCTCTATAGGGTGGTCTCCAACCTGTGGTCTTCAGTCTTCATCTCTATAGGGTGGTCTCCAACTGTGGCTGCTGCAAAGCTACATTTCCAATCATGCCCTGACATCCTTTGGCTTTATGTATTAGTGGTCTTCAACCTGTGGCTCTCGAGATGTTACCATTGGCTGTATGGGCTCAGAGTTGTAGTTTTGCAATATCTGAAGAGCCAAAGGATGGAGACCACCAGTCTATAAAGCCACAGGATATCAGGCATGATGGGAATTGAAGCTTTGCAATGGCCACAGTTGGAGACCACCCAATAAGGACGAAGACTGAACGTCTGTCTGGGTATGCTGGGTGTAGTTTTGTAATAGCTGGAGAGCTTCAGGTTGGAGATTTCTGAATTAGAAGGTAAATTGATAATCTATGAGAATAACTTGATGGCCCCCAACTATAATGCACCATTTATAATACTGCTGTATATGTGACCCCACAGGCACCAGGGTCTAGATGTCAATGCCCCTCCTGCCCCCTGTATCTTCACTTTATATAGTGTCCAAGAACCTCCCGCATGGAAAAATGTGAACAAAAGCCTAAATATCTGGAGCTGCCGTGTGAAGTCGCTGCCAATGTATTTTATCTCCAGGCCCGGCATTTAAAATCTAATACAGAAATCAGCAAAAGAAGAAGCCGAGGAACGTCGGATGTGTGACTTGTATTTGCAAAAAGGCTACAGAGATTCTTTTTATTTTTTCCCGGCTTTTATGTCTCCTCTGAGGTTTTCCATCTTTGATTCTATGTGATATTCTAGGAGCAAACAAACCTGAAGCATGCCGTACCTATTAATGTGGAAACGGGGTCATTAGAGGACGAATCCTGCAGCACATCCAGACCGCCACCCAGAGAGAACAACCCGCTCCATGGATGCCCCCATTATGGAGGTTCAATATGGCCGACGAGTAAACAAGATGACAATGGCACCAGGGGGCACACAGGCGGCGGGTTCAGAGCCAGATCACCCATCCAGGGGCATCAAGGGAGGGTATAGACACCGGGCACCATGGTATAAATAGATAGAGAGAAAGAGAGGCAGAAAAAAAAAAAAAAGAAAGACAGATAGATTGATAGATACATAAATAGATAGATGGATGATAGATAGATAGAATAGATAGATAGATAGACATGAGAGAGAGAGATATGAGATAGATAGATAGATATGAGATAGATAAATATGAGATAGATATGAGATAGATAGATAGATATGAGATAGATAGATATGAGATAGATATGAGATAGATAGATATGAGATAGATAGATATGAGATAGATAGATAGATATGAGATAGATGGATAGATAGATAGACAGACATATAGATATGATAGATAGATAGATATGAGATAGATAGATATGAGATAGATAGATAGATAGATAGATATGAGATAGATAGATATTAGATAGATAGATAGATATGAGATAGATAGATAGATAAAATAAAATAATCCAGCACTTTGAGGATTATACTAGATTATGGGTCTAGTGCAGATGTTGTTGAGCCCTCTCTGGCGGCGCTATAAGAGGTAAGTGCCCTCGGCAGAATAACCTAAGTGTTTCTGATCTAAAGCGTTCATCCCAGTAATACGCGCGCCTATTGTTTTTCCTTTCTACATTTAGAACAATACATCGCGGTCTGAGAGAGCTCGGGATGTGTCAGAGCTCCATCCAGACCTGGAGAAGGCAGGAGGACATGTGCTGCTGTGTGCGGGTGCAGGGCCGGGTGGGACAACCCTCTAGGACTGTATGTAGAGAGATGAGTTTCTTCTTTTAAATCAACTGGTGGCAGAAAGTTAAACATATTTGTAAATTACTTCTATTAAAAAAATCTTAATCCTTCCTGTACTTATTAGCTGCTGAATACTACAGAGGAAATTCTTTTCTTTTTGGAATGCTCTCTCATGACATCACAAACATAGTTCTCTCTGCTGACGTTATTATAATAATAACAACACTTTATTTATTGTTGTCCTTAGTGGGATTTGAACCCAAGTCCCCAGCACTGCAAGGCAGCAGTGCTAACCACTGAGCCACCATGCTGCTCTTAGCATACATCTGCTATGCACGGTTGCTAAAATGGACAGAGATGTCAGCAGAGAGCACTGTGCTCGTGATGTCATCAGTGTTCCAAAAAGAAAGGAATTTCCTCTGTGGCATTCAGCAGCTAATAAGTAGTGGAAGGATTAAGATTTTTTAATAGAAGTAATATAAAAATATGCTTAACTTTCTGCCACCAGTTGATTTAAAAGAAAAAAGGTTTTCATCGGAGTACCCCTTTAAAGGTGTATTCTCATCTAAGTGTTTACAGCATTTATGATAACACTATAAAATAGGTGGGGTGGGCGTTGGGGGGTACTTTTCTGGTTCTCTCACCTATCCAGATAATATTAAGGTCCCTGGTCCTCTAGAGAGGAGGAGACCATACACGTGCAGTCTCATCTACACCTACATCTACACATCTTCACCCTACAGAGGATTCACTATTCTTTTTTCTGCACTGCGGATAGGTCCTTCCTCTTCCACCATCTAAGTGTGGTGTAGCAGTAAGTGGTTCTATATAGAGCCTGGTTATCAATACCCACAATCCATCCTGGCCTGTTATTTGTGCTTATTCTTTTAACCTGTGCCATGTTTATCTTTAGTTGTTTTTTTTTTTGCTTTTGACCCCAGTTTTATCCCCCTGATGAAACCGATACCACCAAGGGGAAACACGCTGGGAGGTCTTTCTTTGCATTTGGTTCAGTTGATTTTAGCTGTATCTTATACTGGATTTATTGGTGCAGACCTTACATCTGAAACCCTGTCATTTGGATATTGTGGTTATCAATTAATCTCTATAAGTTTTGGATATTCCTTGATATTCCTTTTTTTGCTTAATTTTCTTCTTTTAATATATGTAAATAAAAGGTACATTTTAAGTATTATAAGACAGTGATATGGCTGATACCTGGTGCGCAGGGCCGGTTCTGTCTATAGGAAAAATAGGCATCAGCCTAGAGCGCCCTCTTGATGGGGGCGCCGCTCTGCCTGCTGCATGAAAGTTAGTAACCAGACAGTGTTTCACCCCAGTAGTAAGGAGATTACATGATGAGGAGGTTTGTTACAGTGTGTCACCCCAGTAGTAAGGAGATTACATGAGGAGGAGGTTTGTTACAGTGTTTCACCCCAGTAGTAAGGAGATTACATGATGAGGAGGTTTGTTACAGTGTGTCACCCCAGTAGTAATTAGATTACATGAGGAGGAGGTTTGTTACAGTGTGTCACCCCAGTAGTAAGGAGATTACATGAGGAGGAGGTTTGTTACAGTGTGTCACCCCAGTAGTAAGGAGATTACATGAGGAGGAGGTTTGTTACAGTGTGTCACCCCAGTAGTAAGGAGTTTACATGAGGAGGAGGTTTGTTACAGTGTGTCGCCACAGTAGTAGGGTGGGGTGTGTCAAAGGCCGGAGCCAATGGGCAGGGTCAATGGGTGGCAAAATCAGATTTCGCCTAGGGTGGCAAAAATCCTTGCACCAGGCCTGCTGGTGCGGTGCCTGAGGGGGCAGAACATGATATTGTAAAATAGCATCGGAGACTATGCACACCTGCTATAAATATAAAAAACAAATAAATATGAAAACCGTATAAAACATGATGAGCCTGAGCCTTAAAAGGGTTAATGAGCAAGTACAAATAGACATAACTGCTGACAATGAGCGAGCGGTGCCACGTGGTGTCGGAGATTACAGTGCGTGACCGCTGATCTCTTCTTCCTGTGTAGTCTCCGCAGGTGCCAGCTCCTGGTGCTCCCTGACTGCGGGCACAGACCTGCAATGCATCCTGGGCCGGAGAGGTCTGGCCAATGTCCCAGTGTGTCAGGCTTCTCCTGGTATCAGCGAGCCCTGGCTGCTCCTACTGCCCGGGGCACAACACCGACATGACTCTTTACAGTATAAACAGCGCAGCCGGCGGGTGCCAGGGTTCAGGCAGATCTAAGAGGACCATCATATGCCCATCCAGTGACCACCCTTCCTACAGTGATGGTCTCATGAAGTGTATATAGCAGTATGTCCCAGCCAGGGTGCCTCCAGCTGTTGTAAAACTACAACCCCAGCATGCCCGGACAGCCGAAATAGTAGTTTTGCAACAGCTGGAGGCACACTGGCGGAGACACACTGATCTAAAAATAAGGAAAAGGGGCTTTATGGCAGCTGCAATAAATGGGCAGAATGGACTCTGCTGACCCCGCCCTCTAATGATAATGTGATGACTCTGCTGACCCCACCCTCTAATAATAATGAGATGACTCTGCTGACCCCGTCCTCTAATGATAATGAGATGACTCTGCTGACCCGCCCTCTAATGATAATAAGATGACTCTGCTGACCCCGCCCTCTAATGATAATGAGATGACTCTGCTGACCCCACCCTCTAATGATAATGAGATGACTCTGCTGACCCCGCCCTTTAATGATAATGAGACGACTCAGCTGACCCCGCCCTCTAATGATAATGAGATGACTCTGCTGACCCCGCCTTCTAATGATAATGAGATGACTCTGCTGACCCCGCCCTCTAATGATAATGAGATGACTCTGCTGACCCCGCCCTCTAATAATAATGAGATTACTCTGCTGATCCCGCCCACTAATGAGAATGAGATGACTCTGCTGACTCCACCCTCTAATGATAATGAGATGACTCTGCTGACCCCGCCCTCTAATGATAATGAGATGACTCTGCTGACTCCACCCTCTAATAATAATGAGATGACTCTGCTGACCCCGCCCTCTAATAATAATGAGATGACTCTGCTGACCCCATCCTCTAATAATAATGAGATGACTTTGTTGATCCCACCCTCTAATGATAATGAGATGACTCTGCTGACCCCGCCCTCTAATGATAATGAGATTACTCGGCTGACCCCGCCCTCTAATGATCATGAGATGACTCTGTTGATCCCACCCTCTAATGATAGTGAGATGACCCCGCTGACCCCACACTCTAATGATTAAGAGATGACTCTGCTGACCCCACCCTCTAATAATAATGAGATGACTCTGCTGACCCCGCTCTCTAATGATAATGAGATGACTCTGCTGACCCCGCTCTCTAATAATAATGAGATGACTCTGCTGACCCTGCCCTCTAATGATAATGAGATGACTCTGCTGATCCAGCCCGCTAATGAAATTGAGATGACTCTGATGATCAAGCCCCTGTCTATACAGCACAGCAAAACAGGAAACAAACCTATTGTCTAAGCTCCAGTGACTACTGTGGAAACTAATATATTTTCGGGCATGTTTTAGAATAGTTTACTGATAAGCCAATAATTAAAGGGTAACTGCAGAGAAATAAATTGTACCTCCTACACACACAGGATAGGGGATAAGTGTCTGATCCAAGTGGGTCCCCTGAGATATTCTTTATGAAGCTTGGCTACCCACCGGTCCTCAGCGTGCTTCGCCCCCACCCTTGACCCCTCATCAGGCTGAGATGGGACCTTGGGGATGGGTGAGTAGCCGGGCCTCGTACAGTAGATTGCTGGGAGTTGTAGTTTTGCATCAGCTGGACACTGCAGTTGGGAAACCACTGGGAATATTTTTTTAATAGACTGGTCCTTTAAATCGTTTCCCAAATTTTTTGAATAAATTTCTGTCTCTGGGATATTATGTCTTAAAATAAGAGATTAAAAGATTGTGTTTTACCAAATCAGAAATTAGGGGGTTATGGGATTATTTATCATTGTGTTCTATTGCTTTTTTTCATCTACATTTGTGAATTTTTATTATTTTTGCGCTAATTGAGGGGGTTTTTTGCATATTTTTTTTTCAATGTTCTAAAATCCGTCATTTTGGCCTTTTGGTGTTGCTAGACCATTTTTTTAAGTGACGGATGCAGTGGTCCCGAATTTATTATCTGCATGTTTTAGTTTTTTTTGCCCAAATTTTGCCGCACCTGGCACAAAAAAACGCCGCAAATCTAGACCACCACCAAGTCTAGAAAAACTATTACTCCTGTTTGTTTGCCAAAACTAAAAAATCATCATCCAGAGTGAAAGAGAGGGAGAGAATAAGGTAGAGAATAAGAACGTTTAAAGGGGTATTCCAGGAAAAAAATCTTTTTTTTACATATCAACTGGCTCCAGAACGTTAAACAGATTTGTAAATTACTTCTATTAAAAAAATCTTAATCCTTTCAGTACTTATGAGCTTCTGTAGTTAAGGTTGTTCTGTCTAAGTCCTCTCTGATGACACGTGTCTCGGGAACCGCCCAGTTTAGAAGCAAATCCCCATAGCAAACCTCTTCTAAACTGGGTGGTTCCTGAGACACGTGTCATCAGAGAGGACTTAGACAGAAAAGAACAACTCAACTTCAGAAGCTCATAAGTACTGAAAGGATTAAGATTTTTTTAATAGAAGTAAATTACAAATCTGTTTAACTTTCCGGAGCCAGTTGATATATACAAAATAGTTTTTTCCTGGATAACCCCTTTAAAGACATAAAAAGTTAAAGGGGTACTCCGCTGCTCAGTGTTTGGAACAAACTGTTCCGAATGCTGGAGCCGGCACCAGGAGCTCGTGACGTCATAGCCCCGCCCCTCATGCCGTCACACCCCGTCCCCTCAATGCAAGTCAATGGGAGGGGGCGTGACGGATGTCACGCCCCCTCCCATTGACTTGCATTGAGGGGACGGGGTGTGACGGCATGAAGGGCGGGGCTATGACGTCACGAGCTCCCTTGTTCCAAACGCTGAGCAGTGGAGTACCCCTTTAAAAATTTAAAAAATGTACAAAGGAAAATTAAAGCAGTTTTCCATATGAAACAATCAGATATATTTTTTAAAGGTACAAAAGAGGAATGGTAAAGACGTAAGAAACAATAAGGTTGTTAACAATGGCCAAAATCTAACCATTGCATGTGCCCAAGTTTTAAAAAATATCCGACAAAGTGATGATAACATAATTAAAAAAAAAGTGAAAAGGTAAAAAAAATAAAAATATTTTTTTTTTTTAAATACCTGTTCAACTAAAACCTCCACCTCTTTTTTTTTTATTTTTTTCCTGGCCTGCGGCAAAGTAAACCACTGTTTAAAATGATAACTAAAACAAAAAAGCCAAACACACAGACAAACAAGCTCCTCTGAAGCAGGTAGACATGATCTGAAAGCGGCGGTAGAAAATAATCAGGGTGCAGATCTGCGCAAAATTAAAATGTATCATGGTCACTGCGACAATACGATACATTTGGAGCAGCACCGCCCCAAAAAAACGCATCTAGACAAACCACAAAAATGACCTGGCCAAGACCATTATTGATAAATAATAAATAATAAATTAGTGTTTTTTTTTAGTTTTTTTTTTTTTTTTTTTTAATTGACTTTATTCATTACAGGAAGAAAATAAATCCTCCGGATCCGGAATGAGGCTCTCATGTTGTGCAATTAATTTGTCATGAAATAAATCTAATTTCCTCCAGAACGCCGCAGTTTGTGTAGCTACAGGAATTTTTGGTTTTACAAAATTAACTGATGGCAGATAATTAATAAGAATATATATTATTTTTCTTAATATCTAATAATATCCTCAAAATATAATTAGTGAATATAAAGACCGTAATATACAACCAGCAGCGCCGGAGCACGAAGAAGCCGATAGCGAGCGACCCAGGAATATTTCAAAAAAAATATGAAAAATATAATTACATTTAAAACTAAATAAATTGTGGCCAGAACAAGTCATGGGTGCACAAATGGGAAATTGATTTAAAGGGGTACTCCGGTGGAAAACTTTTTTTTTTTTTTTATGAACTGGCACCAGAAACTTAAACAGATTTGTAAATGACTTCTATTAAAACATCTTAATCCTTTCAGTACTTTTTAGCAGCTGTTTGCTACAGAGGAAATTCTTTATTTTTTTAACTTCTTTTTTGTCTTGTCCACAGTGCTCCTGAAGACTCCTGATGTCCGTATCAGGAACTGTCCAGAGCAGGAGAAAATCCCCCATAGCAAACCTATGCTGCTCTGGACAGTTCCTGACACGGACAGAGGTGTCAGCAGAGAGCACTGTGGACAAGACAAAAAAGAAATTCAAAAAGTAAAGAATTTTCTCTGAAGCATACAGCAGCTAATAAGTACTAAAAGGATAAAGATTTTTTAATAGAAGTCATTTACAAATCTATTTAACTTTCTGGCACCAGTTCATTTAAAAAAATTTTTTCCCACCGGAGTACCCCTTTAAAGGAGACAACATTACTTACTATTACATCACTTTCTTTGTTATTACTATTACATTGTTTTCTCAATTCATACTAATACATTACTTTATTATTGCTATTATATTACTATTACTTTACTTCCTTTATTATTCCTATTACATACTTTATTATTACTATTACATATTTTCTCTATTATTACTATTACATATTTTCTCTATTATTACTATTATATTACTTTATTATTACTATTACATACTTTCTTTATTATTACTACTACATTACATTACTATTACATTACTTGCTCTATTCTTACTATTAAATACTTTCTATATTTTTACTACTTGCTTTATTCTTCCTATTCAATTACTTGCTTTATTCTCACTTCTTTAAGTTTTACAATTACATTACTCCCTGTATTCTTACTATTACATTACTTTCTCTATTCTATTACATTACTTCCACTATTACTCTACTATATTCTTACTATTACATTACTTCTCTATTCTATTACATTACTTCTCTATTCTATTACATTACTTCTCTATTCTATTACATTACTTCCTCTATTACTCTACTATATTATTACTATTACATTACTTTCTCTATTCTATTACATTACTTCCACTATTACTCTACTATATTCTTACTATTACATTACTTCTCTATTCTATTACATTACTTCCTCTATTACTCTACTATATTATTACTATTACATTACTTCTCTATTCTATTACATTACTTCCTCTATTATTACTATACTATATTATTACTATATTATTACTATTACATTACTTCCTCTATTACTCTACTATATTATTACTATTACATTACTTCTCTATTCTATTACATTACTTCCTCTATTATTACTATACTATATTATTACTATTACATTACTTCCTCTATTATTACTATACTATATTATTACTATTACATACCTTCTCTATTCTATTACATTACTTCCTCTATTACTCTACTATATTATTACTATTACATTACTTCTCTATTCTATTACATTACTTCCTCTATTATTACTATACTATGTTATTACTATATTATTACTATTATATACCTTCTCTGTTCTATAACATTACTTCCTCTATTATTACTCTACTATATTATTACTATTACATACCTTCTCTATTCTATTACATTACTTCCTCTATTATTACTCTACTATATTATTACTATTACATACCTTCTCTATTCTATTACATTACTTCCTCTATTACTCTACTATATTATTACTATTACATTACTTCCTCTATTACTCTACTATATTATTACTATTACATTACTTCTCTATTCTATTACATTACTTCCTCTATTATTACTATACTATATTATTACTATTACATTACTTCCTCTATTATTACTCTACTATATTATTACTATTACATACCTTCTCTATTCTATTACATTACTTCCTCTATTACTCTACTATATTATTACTATTACATTACCTTCTCTATTCTATAACATGACTTCCTCTATTATTACTATTACATACCTTCTCTATTCTATAACATTACTTCCTCTATTATTACTATTACATACCTTCTCTATTCTATTATATTGTTCCTCTATTATTACTCTACTATATTATTACTATTATATACCTTCTCTATTCTATAACATGACTTCCTCTATTATTACTATACTATATTATTACTATATTATTACTGTTACATACCTTCTCTATTCTATTACATAACTTCCTCTATTAGTACTATACTATATTATTACTATATTATTACTATTACATTACTTTCTCTATTCTATTACACTAATTCCTCTATTATTACTATACTATATTATTACTATATTATTACTGTTACATACCTTCTCTATTCTATTACATAACTTCCTCTATTAGTACTATACTATATTATTACTATATTATTACTATTACATTACTTTCTCTATTCTATTACACTAATTCCTCTATTATTACTATACTATATTATTACTATATTATTACTGTTACATACCTTCTCTATTCTATTACATAACTTCCTCTATTATTACTATACTATATTATTACTATATTATTACTATTATATACCCTCTCGATTTTATTACATTACTTCCTCTATTATTACTATACTATATTATTACTATATTATTACTATTACATACCTTCTCTGTTCTATTACATTACTTTCTTGTTTCTTACCATAAGGGTACGTTCACATGTTCGTATTTTGCAGACTTTTTGTAGCGGATTTAGCTGCAGGAATGGCTAGTAATGGTCACTGATACTGCTTGCCTATGAAGCGTTGCTTACGAGAGAAGAATCAAATCTCCAAAACCATAAACTCCTCTCGTCCTGCAACTTTTAGCTTCATTCCCATCACCAAGGTCACCATTTCTGCTTGCTGTCAGTGAATAAAAAATGTCTCATTGTTGAAAATTTCGAAATAGTTTTCTGACCTAACCTTGTTCTATGTTCTAAGCCAGTGTTTTCCAACCAGGGTGCCTCTGGCTGTTGTAAAACTACAACTCCCAGCATGCCCGGACAGCCTTTGGCTGTCTGGGTATGCTGGGAGTTGTAGTTTTGCAACAGCCGGAGGAACCCTGGTTGAAAAACACTGGTCTGAGCAGTTCTATTAGACTAGAAGAGCAGTAATACCGCAACACTAATACACTGTAACAAACCCCTCAGCTGTGTTAACAGAACTAGGTCTCTATGGGTGTTTAGCTTCTGAATAAAGAGAATCTGACACCCTATTCACCTGCACTAAACCCAATTCACTGGGTTATACTGCGGGTGAACAGCTCTACAAAGATGGGCCACTTACTCAAATCCATTGAGTACATGCAGAATTCTGGCACTGTAAACTTCCTGCTGAATTGCTATACTTTGCGCATCGGAGGCAGGGAGCCGGCTCACCCTGCTCTCCTGCCTCCTCCATATTCTCCGCCTGCCCTGTTCCCTATATTAACATGCTAATAAATGGCGCGGGTGAGCGCACAGAGAGCAGAGCACTCACTCGCAACTTTCTATAGCATAATAATGACGGGGCACAGGGCAGACAAAGAATATGAAGAAGGCCGGTGAGCTGGCTCCCCGCCTCCATTGTGCACTGTTTACAGTTTACAGTGACAGAACTCTGCTTATACTCAACGGATTTAAGTAAGTGACCCCTCTTTGTAAAGCTGTTCTACCGCACTATGATCCAGTATATTGGGTTTAGTGTGGGTGAACAGGGTGTTAGATTATTATTTTTTTAAGAAATCTCAACACAAACCCGAATGGGTTTCCTTGTATTCCTATTGTAACACCACCAAATAACAAACTCAACACCGCTACTTCTGTATAGACATTGTGCTGCAGCCCAGAGGGTGAACAGATGATAATGAAGGATTAACCCTTGCAGGATGGCAGGATGCCGCAGCTCTACAATGTTATCAGGGTTCTACCAGTATCTCTATCCTTTCAGCGTGGCTCAGAGGCTGGGATGCTTAAAGGGGTATTCCACTCCCCAGAGTTTGGAACATTTAGTTCTGAATGCTGGGTACGGGCTTCGGGGGCCGTCATGCCCCCTGGTGACGTCACGCCCCGCCCCCTCAATACAAGTCTATGGGAGGGGGCGTGGCGGCCGTCACGCCCCCTCCCATAGACTTGCATTGAGGGGGTGTGGCCATGACATCACGAGCCTCTGGGGCTCCAGCGCTGCACCCGACGCTCTAAAACGAATGCTGGGTGCAGCAGGGAGATTGTGGGGGTCCCCAGCAGCGGGACTCCCGTGATCAGGCATCTTATGCCCTATACTTTGGATAGGGAATAAGATGTCTAAGGGTGGAGTACCCCTTTAAAGGGGAATTCCAGGCAAAAAACTTTTTTTTATATATCAACTGGCTCCGGAAAGTTAAACAGATTTGTAAATTACTTCTATTAAAAAATCTTAATCCTTTCAATAGTTATTAGCTTCTGAAGTTTTCTGTCTAATTGCTCAATGATGATGTCACGTCCCGGGAGCTGTGCATGATGGGAAAATATCCCCATAAGAGCTGCACAGCTCCTGGGACGTGAGTCATCAGAAAGCAGTTAGACAGAAAACAGCAACTCAACTTCAGAAGCTAATAACTATTGGAAGGATTAAGATTTTTTAATAGAAGTAATTTACAAATCTGTTTAACTTTCCGGAGCCATTGATATATAAAAAAAAAGTTTTGGCCTGGAATACCCCTTTAAGTCCAAAAAACATATATTCCTCTTTGTCCTGCAACGTTTTACTCCAATCCCTCAATATTGTCCAATTGTTGCATAGGACTAGGACCTTTCGGGGGCTTCAGGCTAGGCCTAATGCAGCGTCATGAAACTTCAGATTCTCACCTTATAAGTGGGAACTGGGGGACAAGACAGAACAGAATGTATAAGGATAAACATTATATAAAACAGTGCAAAGTCAATGCAAAGGCACAGATTCACCGTGTAAACCAGAATACAAGTGTAAAGGCATATAAACAGTAGGACACCTAACCAATAACGGGTACACACGCAGTAGGACACTATAATAGCCATGACCAGTACATGACCTATGAAGCATCCTATAACACTCCGAAAAAAACACCAAGGTCCACTATACAGGTGGAATATAGAAGATAAAGCACATAAAACAAAGAGACAGGACACAACATCACGGTAATAATCTCTACTTACCCAAGTGGCACCTCAGATGACCCACATGTAGCGCCCTGTCCTGTAGCACCCAGACCAGGATCCGAGCTGAAACACAAGCGCAATTTATAAGCCACGAAACGATAAAAAGTGCAATAAACATTTATGTGCAAAATTCTATACAGACATGATGCAACCTACAAACACCGTATAAATAATAGATGATAACCTGGGGGGGTAGGTTCTATAGAAAGGTTTCACCGTGGTGGCACCACATTATACCTCATATTATAGTCTTCATCCATAGATACTTTTAGATGACTTTTCTATATGATGCTGTTTTTGTTACTCTTTGGGTATTACAGGATACGTGAGGAGACACCACAGATCTGTCCGGTCATTTATTTTCATGCCAGGAATTAAGTGTAAATTAGGGTGGTGCAGGATACGGCTCAAAGAATGTGACTGTCTCACCCACTTCAAAGGGGTGTAAAGGCAGCCGAGCATGTGGTGAACGCTTGGCATGTTCTGTCAGGGCTTCCTAGTAAATGTAACAAGCAGACTGGCCCTCGCTGTGTCATTCACTATTCTCCAACCTTCACTGGGCCAAGCACTATTCTCCGACCCTCACTGGGCCAAGCACTATTCTCTGACCCTTACTGGGCCAAGCACTATTCTCTGACCCTCACTGGGCCAAGCACTATTCTCTGACCCTCACTGTGCCAAGCACTATTCTCCGACCCTCACTGGGCCAAGCACTATTCTCCAACCTTCACTGGGCCAAGCACTATTCTCTGACCCTCACTGGGCCAAGCACTATTCTCTGACCCTCACTGGGCCAAGCACTATTCTCTGACCCTCACTGGGCCAAGCACTATTCTCCGACCCTCACTGGGCCAAGCACTATTCTCCGACCCTTACTGGGCCAAGCACTATTCTCTGACCCTCACTGGGCCAAGCACTATTCTCCGACCCTCACTGGGCCAAGCACTATTCTCCGACCCTCACTGGGCCAAGCACTATTCTCCAACCCTCACTGGGCCAAGCACTATTCTCTGACCCTCACTGGGCCAAGCACTATTCTCTGACCCTTACTGGGCCAAGCACTATTCTCTGACCCTCACTGGGCCAAGCACTATTCTCCGACCCTCACTGGGCCAAGCACTATTCTCCGACCCTCACTGGGCCAAGCACTATTCTCTGGCCCTCGCTGTGTCATGCACTATTCTCTGACCCTCACTGGGCCAAGCACTATTCTCCGACCCTCACTGGGCCAAGCACTATTCTCCGACCCTCACTGGGCCAAGCACTATTCTCCGACCCTCACTGGGCCAAGCACTATTCTCTGACCCTTACTGGGCCAAGCACTATTCTCTGACCCTCACTGGGCCAAGCACTATTCTCCGACCCTCACTGGGCCAAGCACTATTCTCTGACCCTCATTAGGCCAAGCACTATTCTCTGACCCTCACTGGGCCAAGCACTATTCTCTTACCCTTACTGGGCCAAGCACTATTCTCTGACCCTCACTGGGCCAAGCACTTTTCTCCGACCCTCACTGGGCCAAGCACTATTCTCTGACCCTCATTAGGCCAAGCACTATTCTCTGACCCTCACTGGGCCAAGCACTATTCTCCGACCCTCACTGGGCCAAGCACTATTCTCCGACCCTCACTGGGCCAAGCACTATTCTCCAACCCTCACTGGGCCAAGCACTATTCTCTGACCCTCACTGGGCCAAGCACTATTCTCCGACCCTTACTGGGCCAAGCACTATTCTCTGACCCTCACTGGGCCAAGCACTATTCTCTGACCCTTACTGGGCCAAGCACTATTCTCTGACCCTCACTGGGCCAAGCACTATTCTCCGACCCTTACTGGGCCAAGCACTATTCTCTGACCCTCACTGGGCCAAGCACTATTCTCTGACCCTTACTGGGCCAAGCACTATTCTCTGACCCTCACTGGGCCAAGCACTATTCTCTGACCCTCACTGGGCCAAGCACTATTCTCCGACCCTTACTGGGCCAAGCACTATTCTCTGACCCTCACTGGGCCAAGCACTATTCTCTGACCCTTACTGGGCCAAGCACTATTCTCTGACCCTCACTGGGCCAAGCACTATTCTCCGACCCTTACTGGGCCAAGCACTATTCTCTGACCCTCACTGGGCCAAGCACTATTCTCTTACCCTTACTGGGCCAAGCACTATTCTCTGACCCTCACTGGGCCAAGCACTATTCTCTGACCCTCATTGGGCCAAGCACTTTTCTCCGACCCTCACTGGGCCAAGCACTATTCTCTGACCCTCATTAGGCCAAGCACTATTCTCTGACCCTCACTGGGCCAAGCACTATTCTCCGACCCTCACTGGGCCAAGCACTATTCTCTGACCCTTACTGGGCCAAGCACTATTCTCCGACCCTCACTGGGCCAAGCACTATTCTCCGACCCTCACTGGGCCAAGCACTATTCTCTGACCCTTACTGGGCCAAGCACTATTCTCCGACCCTCACTGGGCCAAGCACTATTCTCCGACCCTCACTGGGCCAAGCACTATTCTCTGACCCTCACTGGGCAAAGCACTATTCTCCGACCCTTACTGGGCCAAGCACTATTCTCTGACCCTTACTGGGCCAAGCACTATTCTCCGACCCTTACTGGGCCAAGCACTATTCTCCGACCCTCACTGGGCCAAGCACTATTCTCCGACCCTCACTGGGCCAAGCACTATTCTCTGACCCTTACTGGGCCAAGCACTATTCTCTGACACTCACTGGACCAAGCACTATTCTCCGACCCTTACTGGGCCAAGCACTATTCTCTGACGCTCACTGGGCCAAGCACTATTCTCTGACCCTCACTGGGCCAAGCACTATTCTCCCATGGGGACATACCCCAACTTTTCACCGTGTTAGTCTTGCACCAAAGATGAAGGGAAAACCTCGGAAAATCAACTTGACTCTTTAAAGGACCTACAAAAGCGGAGCTGAGGGCAATCATTCTCAGTCATTGTTGGACTCTTACTAGTCATACAAACTAGGTCTGAAGAGACCCCCCCCCAATAGCTACTATAGTAGCCACTTTGCCCCAATGACCTGCTAAACTGTATACTTTATAGCACAAGTCAATCATCTAGTAACCAACATTTGGTAAGCCACAATCTCAACCAACTAGTGTAACCTTCCCATCATCTTCTGGAAGGATATACTCCAAAACATCTTTCGAGGGCTGCTCTCCAAACCACATCTAAAAAGTCTGTAGCCACAGTCTAGAGGGCTACATTAGAGGTGGTCAACATTGTTGACAGCCAATGCTGAGGTCCTGGGTTTAAATTTAAGTAAAGGCAAGTTACAGCTTCTCATGAATTGACTGACAACAGTTCCCACCCGCTGGTGGTTCTGTAGTCTATTCTTCCCCTATGAGCCAATCGTTGCTAACAGAGAATACTCCAAGGATCTCCTGAGGAACAAACCTCCTTACATGGATTAAAGGTAAAGAACACACAATTCTATAGACTCGGGTTTAGCATTTAAGGTGCTGGTGAAACTCTACAGTGTATGGCGGCCTCCCGACTCTCCACTGTCAGCTGATGTTGGTGGAGAGAAGGGTCAGGTGTGATGGATTCTCAACTCTCAACCCTTTTGTTTTAGTAAGGATAAATGGGGTCCAAAGCTGTCTGGCTGTGGCTTACCCCTCCCTTTAGAGGAAGCATGAACGTTCTCATGTATCTTAAAGATGCAATCCGTCTGTGGCTTACAAAGTAAGGAAGCCTCATTGCAAATATTGGCTTTTTAATATGGTATCTGACTTTGCCCCTAGTACCCGTTGGTCAATCCCCCCCATTAATTAGCTGACAATGAAGTTCTCTGAAGAGAGGAAGGGAATATAGATCATGCAGGGAATGGGAACCAGCAGAACAGGGCTCCCTCTCTCCAGGGGTCCCATAGAAGTTTCATGGTCTGCCCCTATGGTATGTATGCACTTGCCTTCTATAACTAATACAGTAGATTAAAGTCATCACAAACCACTGACTTTGGTGGGATCAGCCAACCATCAATTATGTACTGGGGCCTATGCACTCTCCTCCAATAGCAGATGAAATCCATCATGCCCGATCTGTTTGTTCTCAGGGAGATAAGCTACCGCCAGAAGACTTTGAAAAGCCTCCCTTTCCTTCCTTATTTAGAACACATGCATGCTGAGCTGAGCGTGAATGTGTATGGGGTGGACAGATATCTTATGTGTACAGGGTGGATAGCTATGTGTATGTGCAGGATTAAAGAGAATCTGTCAGTTCTATA
Organism: Hyla sarda; assembly: GCF_029499605.1. Classification (NCBI taxonomy): domain Eukaryota; kingdom Metazoa; phylum Chordata; class Amphibia; order Anura; family Hylidae; genus Hyla; species Hyla sarda. Next base: position 512,445,295 of record NC_079190.1, on the reverse strand, counting down.
TCATGCCCAGAGCTCAATTGTCAAGAAGGCTCTCTCCCCCACCCCTTCTTATCCTGCATGATTGATGTACAGTGCTGGAGGCCAAGCAAAGAGGAGTGGAGGAGGGAGGAGGCATGCATGCGTTGGATCAGCAGTGCCTCCTTGACACTTGAGCTCTGAGCATGATACAGAGCTGACCGATTCCATTTAAGTCTTAAGTCTCCAGCCATTGTCTTGAAGCTTTCTTCCAGTGGACGTCTATAATGACTTTCTATGGGACGGAGCGAACACTTTATCTTCCATGTCTCTCCATTGCACAGCGCAGTCAGGCCCTTTTATTGCAGTCATTATATAACCCTCTTGTAAGTTCTACAAACATAAAATGTTGATATTGAATCAAGTGAAGTAGTTCGCCGGGGAAAAAAAAAAAGTCATCTTTATATATAGAGAGACGGAAAAATCAACACAAACCCATAGAGTGGCGCCTGTCATACGAGCGCCAGATCTGCATAAATGAATGTTATTATCTATACTGGATATACTTTGCATGCTATTTGAATACGGTTATATATACTGTCATCGGCATCTGAGTGAAAAGCGGCTTTAAGAAGGGTAAATATTATTATGGAAATACCGCGTAATGCCGCTTCGTCGTATCCGCGTGAGGGAAAACAGGTTCCATTCCTCTCAGGTTTTTTTTTTATTCCCAGTGAAAGAATAAAATACATATTGAGCGTCGGGTTACCCTTGTGAAGAATTTCCTCTTTGCATAATAAAGGAAAAGTCCTCGAATTGTCGGCGTGCGGGGGAGGGGGATATGGCAGTCAATGGGAATATACCGTACGAGTATCATCCATTGTTTAAGGACATTTACATTGCGCTCCTCTAGGTCAAGTGATGTGAAGTGGCGCCTTTTATGGGCTGTGGAGAAACGTATACGGCTGCTGGAGGGCCGCGCAGTGTTATGGTTTCGTATTAAATGTAATCCTCGCTGCTCTTCTGACTCCACAAGAGAAACATCTGGTCGTGTTCAGATTCCCCTCGGATTCCCGACTTCAAAGAGAGTTATAAAGAATAACAAATACATGTACTGGCATTGAGAGGGAAAAAAATGGAACAGCAGGAGTGACTGGTAAAAATTGTCCTTATTTGACTGCGAGTGACAAGCGCCGCGGGCTGCGTGGTGAGAAAAGCCGAGAGGTTGAGAGAGACGAGTCCTTATCAATCGGGGCTCCAGGTGTCACAGGGAAAGAGCGAATACATCGGGGATTACAGGACGCCAGAGACTACAGAGAGAGGGAGGACGCCCCCGAGAACTCTGCACGTCTGTACGGGAGACTAGAGAGCGCGGCCACACGGGGCGACCCACATAAGGAACCTCCAGCTGATAGCGTCTGTAATGTAACGCCGCCATTTATAGCGTATTACAGAGGTATCCGGAGATGAGCGGCGACAGCGGCGAACACACAAGCGGCTGTCATGACACCGTACATGGGGGGCTGTCACCCAATATACACACCATGACTGATAGAATAACATGGTCATGTGATCCATTAAGTGACGTGAAGCAGAAGGCTCTGGATGAACAGTGGTCAAAGTCTCTGAGAGAAGAGCACTGCAATGTAATGAGATATGAGATAAATAGATAGATAGATAGATATATGAGATAGATAGATAGATAGATAGATAGATGAGATAGATAGATAGATAGATAGATATGAGATAGATAGATAGAAAGATATGAGATAGATAGATAGATAGATATGAGATAGATAGATAGAAAGATATGAGATAGATAGATAGATAGATAGATAGATATGAGATAGATAGATAAATAAATATGAAATAGATAGATATGAGATAGATAGATAGATAGATATGAGATAGATACAGTAGATATGAGATAGATAGATAGATATGAGATAGATAGATAAATAAATATGAAATAGATAGATATGAGATAGATAGATATGAGATAGATAGATATGAGATAGATAGATATGAGATAGATAGATAGATAGATATGAGATAGATAGATAGATATGAGATAGATAGATATGAGATAAATAGATATGAGATAGATAGATATGAAATAGATAGATAGATATGAGACAGATAGATATGAGATAGATAGATATGAGATAGATAGATATGTGATGGATAGATAGATAGATATGAGACAGATAGATAAACAGATGTCAGCAGATATTTTTTGTTGACCTGGGGACTATAATGTTTCACACTAAAACGTCTCTGTACATCCTTGTGGAATTAGAATTGAGGGTCTCTAGGTCCCCAGGAGTAGGGACCCTCTTTGACGCACCCCACATGCCACTGTCCTCATATTCCGCTTTGTTACAGGTTGGGAATCACACAGTTAATATCCGCACCCGCGAGTGTACACACAGAAAAAAGAGGCGCAGCCCTGAAACGCAACCTAAAGAGCCTTGGGATGGGCCCGCTCCTGGAGAAGCTTTTAGGGCCGTCTGTAGAGATCACAGCTGCCCTGCGAGACACTCGGTGCCAAAAATGTGTTCTGACAAATGTGACATTGTCGTATGAAAGCAACACAACCCTCTGCACGTGTCACAACAAGAGGGGGATTGAAACGCGTCTGTGCTGATTATAAAAAGGTATTAGAGCAACACGTGTGCCCCTCTTATGTGGAGAGGAGGGGGGGGGGGGGCATGTGTAGGGGGCCAGCCTGGGCACTGAGAGGGCCTGTGTCCTGCTCCACCTGGACCCCCCCCCCCCCTGCCCTCTCAGCCCCTTCCTGCACCCCCCCCCCCCGCCCTCTAAGCCCGTTCCTGGATGCCCCCTGCCCTCTCATACTGTTCCTGACCCCCCCCCCCCTCTGCCCTCTTATCCTGTTCCTGGTTCCCCCTGCCCTCTCAGCCCCTTTCTGGACCCCCCTGCCCTCTCAGCCCCTTCCTGCACCCCCCCCTGCCCTCTAAGCCCGTTCCTGGATGCCCCCTGCCCTCTCATACTGTTCCTGGACACTCCTCCTTCCCGCTCAGCCTTTTCCTGGACAGTTCCTGACATGGACAGAGGTGTCAGCAGAGAGCACAGTGGACAGACAGAAAAGAAATCCAAAAGAAATGAACTTCCTCTTTATTATACAGCAGCTGATAAGTACTGGAAGGATTAAGATTTTTTTAATAGAAGTAAATTACAAATCTGTTTAACTTTCTGGCACCAGTCGATTAAAAAAAAAAATGTTTTCCACTGGAGTACCCCTTTAAGGCCTGTCACATTTCAGCCTAGGAATAAAATACTGTAGTAATAATTGGTTTGCTCTGTGAATACTCTCTAAGGGTTGGGGAACACGTAGAGTAAACGCCGCCTGTTTGATGTATAGGCGTATTTGATGTATGGCAGTAAAGATGATGGGATGATCCCGCACTCACCGCGTCCATCGCTGGGTCAAAGGCGGCACATGGAGGGACCGAGGGTGGAGAGATGGCTGAGCCCCCGTCTACCTCTCCCCCCTCGTTCCCTCCATGTGCCGCCATTGACCCAGCGATGGACGCGGTGAGTGCGGGATCATCCCATCATCTTTACTGCCATTTTCCATGCTTCTTCTTCTGATCCGTGCACCACTGGTCGCCATCCTTATATTATTGTTTGAGTTGCATCCAGATATATTTATATATTGTTCCCTTCACATTTCACTAGTGAACTCAACCTCCTCAGGTTCTTCCTTACTTGGATACCTATTTGATGTATATGTGTATTGTAGGGCTAGGAAAGTCTGGGCCAGATTAAGGCTGCCTGGAAGACGCAGCACTTCATTAAAATCCCCCCCATTAGGTGCAGTATAGTTCCCCCACATTAGGTGCAGTACAGTTCCCCCACATTAGGTGCAGTATAGTTCCCCACATTAGGTGCAGTATAGTTCCCCCACATTAGGTGCAGAATAGCTCCCCCACATTAGGTGCAGTACAGTTCTCCCACATTAGGTGCAGTACAGTTCCCCCACATTAGGTGCAGTACAGTTCCCCCACATTAGGTGCAGTATAGTTCCCCCACATTAGGTGCAGTATAGTTCCCCACATTAGGTGCAGTATAGTTCCCCACATTAGGTGCAGTATAGCTCCCCCACATTAGGTGCAGTATAGCTCCCCCACATTAGGTGCAGTATAGTTCCCCACATTAGGGGCAGTATAGTTCCCCACATTAGGTGCAGTACAGTTCCCCCACATTAGGTGCAGTATAGCTCCCCACATTAGGGGCAGTATAGTTCCCCACATTAGGTGCAGTACAGTCCCCCCACATTAGGTGCAGTATAGTTCCCCCACCTTAGGTGCAGTATAGTTCCCCACATTAGGTGCAGTATAGTTCCCCCACATTAGGTGCAGAATAGCTCCCCCACATTAGGTGCAGTACAGTTCTCCCACATTAGGTGCAGTACAGTTCCCCCACATTAGGTGCAGTACAGTTCCCCCACATTAGATGCAGTATAGTTCCCCCACATTAGGTGCAGTATAGTTCCCCACATTAGGTGCAGTATAGTTCCCCACATTAGGGGCAGTATAGTTCCCCCCACATTAGGTGCAGTATAGCTCCCCCACATTAGGTGCAGTATAGTTCCCCACATTAGGGGCAGTATAGTTCCCCACATTAGGTGCAGTACAGTTCCCCCACATTAGGTGCAGTATAGCTCCCCACATTAGGGGCAGTATAGTTCCCCACATTAGGTGCAGTACAGTCCCCCCACATTAGGTGCAGTATAGTTCCCCCACCTTAGGTGCAGTATAGTTCCCCACATTAGGTGCAGTATAGTTCCCCACATTAGGTGCAGTATAGTTCCCCCACATTAGGTGCAGTATAGTTCCCCCACATTAGGTGCAGTATAGTTCCCCACATTAGGTGCAGTATAGTTCCCCCACATAGGTGCAGTATAGTTCCCCCACATTAGGTGCAGTATAGTTCCCCCACATTAGGTGCAGTATAGTTCCCCACATTAGATGCAATATAGTTCTCCACATTAGGTGCAGTATAGTTCCCCCACATTAGGTGCAGTATAGTTCCCCCACATTAGGTGCAGTACACTTCCCCCACATTAGGCGCAGTATAGCTCCCCCACATTAGGTGCAGTATAGTTCCCCCACATTAGGTGCAGTATAGTTCCCCCACATTAGGTGCAGTATAGCTCCCCCACATTAGGTGCAGTATAGTCCCCCCACATTAGGTGCAGTACAGTTCCCCCCCACATTAGGTGCAGTATAGTACCCCCACATTAGGTGCAGTATAGTTCCCCCACATTAGGTGCAGTATAGTTCCCCCACATTTTTCGGGACACAGGGATGTCCCTAATGTTACGGGGCCCCCTGCGGGCCCGGAGTAGGCGCTCCATGAGTGCCAATGATGATCTGGCCCTGAGCAAAGTCTACGGGAGTAATGATAAACAACCATAGATTTTGCTAGGACTGAAATACGAATATGCATCAAATACGCAAGAATCAAATACGCAGCATATACACTACATGTGACTCTGCCCTTTAGGCCGTGGTGTAAATTCTCTTAGGCTGCATTCACACCACGATTTCAGCATACAGCAGCCGGATTGGTCTGCCCATATGGCGGTGTGAATGCAGCCTTACACACGGTGGTTCTATGTCTCAGGCCGGTAATGCTCTGCAGTAGTGTGTAGGCCTCAGATTAGCACTACAATGCCTCCCTCCCACCTCCCCTGGGCCCGCAGATCCGCTCTCCCAGTCACTAGGAGTAAGAAATGCTTTAAATAGATGGCAGGAGTTTTCTGAGGTCACGGCGCTCCAGCAGCGAGGCAGGAATGCAGCTCTGGATGTTTTCAGCCTTGTATGCAAATACTGTATAAGTTGAGCTACTATGTATAGACGGGAAATAGGAAACATGTGTGAGTGCTACTGCGGGGATGAATGAATGAGTAAAGGATTACCAGGCCTGGGAAGTGCAGCGTATAACATGGAGCGCGGGTAAACTGAGGACGGGGAACACTCGCTCGGCATTACGGCGCACTTCCTGCAGAGCCCAGGATTGTACGGCGTGATGTCATCGCCAAATCCCTGCTAAACCTCATTTTATTACCGTGTAACTCGCGGCTCCCCCTTCCTCGCCTGCACTCAGCACTACTACAGGGCCTGCGGCTGCACGTACACCTGCCCGTATCTGATTCAGCCGAGAATGTGAGAGCGAAGCTCCAAAGTGTCTACGTCCACAGGGACCGGTGTGTGAGTGATGGCCGTCACTGTACAGGGCTGCAGAAGATACACGGCTCGAAAAATAAAGGGAACACTAAGATAACACATCCTACATCTATATAAATGAACTAATGGTATGAAATACTTTCCTCTTTACATAGTTGAATTCGCTGACAACAAAATCACACAAAAATTATCAATGGAAATCATTAACCCCTGGAGGTCTGGATATGGAGTCACCCTCAAAATCACAGTGGAAAACCCCACTACAGGCTGATCCAACTTTATGTAATGTCCTTAATACAAGTCCCAATGAGGCTCAGTAGTGTGTGTGGCCTCCACGTGCCCGTATGACCTCCCTACAAGGCCTGGGCATGGTCCTGATGAGGTGGAGGATGGTCTCCTGAGGGATGTCCTCCCAGACCTGGACTAAAGCATCCGCCAACTCCTGGACAGTCTGTGGTGGATGGAGCGAGACGTCCCAGATGTGCTCAATCGGTTTCAGGGGAACGGGCGGCCAGTCCATAGCATCAATGCCTTCCTCTTGTAGGAACTGCTGACACACTCCAGCCAAATGAGGTCCAGCATTGTCTTGTATTAGGAGGAACCCAGGACCAACCGCACCAGCATATGGTCTCACAAGGGGTCTGAGAATCTCATCTCGGTACCTAATGGCAGTCAGGCTACCTCTGACAAGCACATAGAGGGCTGTGCAGCCCTCCCCCCCCAAAGAAATGCCACCCCACACCATTACTGACCCACCGCCAAACCGGTCATGCTGGAGGATGTTGCAGGCAGCAGAACGTTCTCCACGGCGTCTCCAGACTCTGTCACGTCTGTCACATGTGCTCAGTGTGAACCTGCTTTCATCTGTGAAGAACACAGGGATCCAGTGGTGAATTTGCCAATCTTGGTGTTCACTGGCAAATGCCAAATGTCCTGCATGGTGTTGGGCTGTAAGCACATCCCCCACCTGTGGACGTCGGGCCCTCATACCACCCTCATGTCTGTTTCTGACCGTTTGAGTGGACACATGCACATTTGTATCCTGCTGGAGGTCATTTTGCAGGTCTCTGGCAGTGCTCCTCCTGCTCCTCCTTGCCCATAGGTGGAGGTAGCGGTCAGGCTGCTGGGTTGTTGCCCTCCTACGGCCTCCTCCACGTCTCCTGATGTACTGGCCTGTCTCCTGGTAGCGCCTCCATGTTCTGGACACTACGCTGACAGACACAGCAAACCTTCCAGGCTTTATTTTTTAATTTCTTCAACATTTTTAGGATCTCTGCTTGCTGACAGTGAATAGGAACATTTTAGTGTATACTAGATGGTGACCTAGGTCTTTTCGCAGCAGAGAGGTTTTTTTTGTTACATATGTATCCAGTTTAAATAACATAAACCAACTGTATCTATTCTAATAACATAAACCTCTCTACCATGTGTTACTATGTATAGAATGTCCTATTAAAACCACTAGAAGGTGTGTTCCACCTGATAACCACTAGCGCAGTGTTTCCCAACCAAGGTGCCTCCAGCTGTTTCAAAACTACACCTCCTAGCATGCCCGGACAGCCAAAGGCTGTCCTTGCATGCTGGGAGTTGTAATTTTGCACCAGCTGGAGAGCCACAGGTTCAGGAAGAGGAATTACTGGTGGGATGCACCAAGGGCTGTCCGGGCATGCTGGGAGTTGTAGTTTTGCACCAGCTGGAGAGTTAATAGGATTCACCGGTGGGATGCATCAATGGCTGTCAGGGCATGCTGGGAGTTGTAGTTTTGCAACAGCTGGAGAGCCACAGGTTCAGGAAGAGGAATTACTGGTGGGATGCACCAAGGGCTGTCCGGGCATGCTGGGAGTTGTAGTTTTGCACCAGCTGGAGAGTTAATAGGATTCACCGGTGGGATGCATCAATGGCTGTCAGGGCATGCTGGGAGTTGTAGTTTTGCAACAGCTGGAGAGCCACAGATTCAGGAAGAGGATTTACTGGTGGGATGCACCAGGGGCTGTCTGGACATGCTGGGAGTTGTGGTTTTGCACCAGCTGGAGAGTTACAGGTCCGGGAAGAGGAATTACTGGTGGGATGCACCAAGCGCTGTCAGGGCATGCTGGGAGTTGTAGTTTTGCAACAGCTAGAGAGCCACAGGTTCAGGAAGAGGAATTACTGGTGGGATGCACCAAGCGCTGTCAGGGCATGCTGGGAGTTGTAGTTTTGCAACAGCTAGAGAGCCACAGGTTCAGGAAGAGGAATTACTGGTGGGATGCACCAAGCGCTGTCAGGGCATGCTGGGAGTTGTAGTTTGGCAACAGGTGGAGAGCCACAGGTTCAGGAAGAGGAATTACTCGTGGGATGCACCAAGCGCTGTCAGGGCATGCTGGGAGTTGTAGTTTTGCATCTTCTGGATAGCAGCAGGTTGGGGAACACTGGTGTAGATCCATTACAACCTACTGTAATGATTGTAGCTCCTCTACGTGGCGGCTCGGCCCCCCCCCCCCCACATGGCGCTGTGCTCTCCGGAGCCATCCCTGTTGGACCATCCAGCCGCTCTCCTCCTCGTACGAGAGATCATTTCCATCTTGATGATGCAGCTTAAGATGATTATAATGGCAATTCGTGTGCATCAGGGTGTCTTTCCATGAGAAATGATAATAAGAACTCAGATTTTCATGGCTCCTCGCGGGATGGAAGCATCGCAATGATGGCGCTGCCAGGAGCAGAGGCGACCGCCACCTGGGGGAGAATCGGAGCGGGGGCCGGATCATATATATTACAGCTACAATGGCCAATTACACTGAGATGAATAGAGGAGCGAGAAGAGTCATCATCATCATCATCATCATTAGAGATGAGCGAACTTACAGTAAATTCGATTCGTCACGAACTTCTCGGCTCCGCAGTTGATGACTTTTCCAGCATAAATTAGTTCAGCTTTCCGGTGCTCCGGTGGGCTGGAAAAGGTGGATACAGTCCTAGGAGACTCTTTCCTAGGACTGTATCCACCTTTTCCAGCCCACCGGAGCACCTGAAGGCTGAACTAATTTACGCAGGAAAAGTCATCAACTGCCGAGCCGAGAAGTTCGTGACGAATCGAATTTACTGTAAGTTCGCTCATCTCTAATCATCATCTCATGTGTCTGCAGACTCCGACCTCATCATACTCTGTAGCAGTGGTCTCAAACTGCGGCCCTCCAGAGGTTGCAAAACTACAATTCCCAGCATGCCCCGACAGCCAACGGCCCGAAATAGAGTAGAGTTAAAGGGGAACTTCAGTGTAAACAAGTGGAAAACAAAAGTTTTCAAATCAACTGGTACCAGAAAGTTAAACAGATTTGTAAATATTCAAAATAAGGAAATACAGCCTGGAGTGCTGAGAGGGGGGTGAGTGCAGCCTTAGCCAATCATAACTCATCTCACACTGAACTGCTCTAGGCTGTGTGTAGCAGAGTTAGGGAGGAAGTTCTCCCCTGTATGGCTTCAGATGATGTCACGCCTGCTGGGGAACGCCCCCTTCCCAGTCTGTGAATGTGACTGAGACTGAGCAGAAAATACAGAACAATATCAAGGTAGAAAACTAAAAAATAATAAAAAATAAAGGCCGGGGGTGGTTTATCATGATGGGGGCAGGGAACCACCGACCACCGGCAACCAGGAAGAGGATCGCGGCGAAGACCGGAGCCGGGGGAGCGGAGGAAGGTATATACATCTTTATTTTTTTTACTGCCGGCAGTATGGGGGACACTTTTTATATTCTGGTGTTCCTTGTCCGTACGGTCTGTATATGAAGACGCACCTGAACCGGGTGTGAATCCGTGCACTACAATGGCGCCGCTTTCCCTCTGTTGTCTCAATAACTAAGATGGTGCCGACTCTCCTCCCAAGATGCCGCGCCTGCACCCACAGCGTCTTCTACATTATATATTACAGACAAATCCTCTGTGTGAGGCCGGGAGCGAAGAGCCTGGCGGCTTTATTAAGATGTAGCAGGGGAGCGGGTAATATAGGATGAAATTAGATTATCCAGCATCATTATGGCTGCTGCGTATTTACTGGAATCATTAATTGATGGATTGTGTGAGATCATAAACCGCAGGATTGAGCGCCGGTGGTCTGGGTGCTGTAACAAAGCCGGTGAGAGCACCATTTCCCGGGAATAAGGCTCTAATGCGAACCAATAGGCCCGGGCACAATATAGTGCTGCTGCGGTGGCCGGGATGGAGAGATAATCGCCGTGTGCATTGCTCCTCTCGCCGGCGGTTCGGTGATGTCATTAATTACCTTTCGTCTCCTCTAACTGGATGTCATTTGCATTTATATAAATCTCGGCCACTTTTTTTTTTTTTTATCACGTGGTCGCGAGGCGGCTTTTGAAATTCGGGAAATGGGTTTTTGAGGTAAGTAATGAACGACAAAGTGGAGCTGTAATGCGAGCCGTAAAATACTAAGTACTCAGCCCAAGGGCATCCATGCTATAGCAGTCAGGGGGGGAGGGAGTGCCAGACCTGCCATCTGTATGGGCATTACACTTTTAAAGGGGTACTCTGCCGAAAAGCATCTTATCCCGGCGCGGCACCCCAGTCATCCGTGTACGGAGCGAACTCTGCTCTATGTCGGATGACCGGTGACTACTGCTACCACGTCCCCTCCATTCACGTGACTACAAACAGCCAAAAAAACAGGTCGGAACACAACTGACTCCACCGGGTCACCACTGATGGATCCCATTGACTTGAATGGCGGCCATCGGGGGATCTGCTAGTTACCAGAATTTAAAGAAGAAAAAAAATGGGCGAGCCCGACGGAAATGTGAACCTAGCCTTACATATTCATGTTATGTCAAACATACACATCCCGACGTGTTTCTTCCCACATGAAAAAATGTATATAGGGATTCATCAGGGGACATTGCATGGGATATCAAATTAACAGAATATTATAAATTGCTATCCTGTCGATTGTCCCCTGATGAACCCCTATAGGTATTTTAAGAAATACATAAATAACATGACCCAATTTTCTCTATGGGACCCGTTGCTATATTGTATGTCTTTCCTTGCTCTATGTTCATGAGACTTCCACCAGTGATATCATAACCCAAAGGGTGGCAACACCTGAAATGCGTGACTTGTTCACACTATTGATGTCTTTGTTCATGGGAGGAAGCGTGGCGGCTACAAACGGCTGAAAAACAGGTCGGGACACAACTGACTCCACCCAGTCACCACTGGGTCCTGATGGATCCCATTGACTTGAATGGCGTCCATCAGGGATCCGCTAGTTTGCCTAATTTGAGCTAAAAAGAATTCCAGCTCACCACCTCAGTAGTAGTGCACGGACCTAGTGCCCGGCAGGACATTCCAACGTGGAACAGAAGAACGATGATCCAGCACTTGAAATACGAAAAGCCTTATCGAAGATCACTGGACACAGGTAAAACCGACTATACCATCAGACGCGTTTCGAGCGCATGCGCTCGGAACGCGTCTGTTGGTATGGTCGGTTTTACCTGTGTCCAGTGATCTTCAATAAAGCTTTTCGTATTTCAAGTGCTGGATCATCGTTCTTCTGTACCGCCAGTGATGTCCTAACCCAAAGGGTGGCAGCACCCAAAACGCGTGACTTGTGCACACTATGAATGTCTCTGTTAATGACTTTTAATACACAATAAATGCGATCGCTGCACTGCATCACACTGGACCTTCTATTTTCCCAATTTTAGCTATGGAACCCATTGCTACATTCTATGCCCTCCCTTGACCTAGGCTCACCCTCCGACCAAAAGATGTCATGACCCAAGGGGATTGCCGCCTTCCACTCACAGGAGGAGTTAAAACAAAGGATAGACAGCGCTCCGTAGTGTTTTAACCAAGGGATACACGGGAGGAGAGGGGTTAAAACAATTGAACGCTGACCCTAAGAGGTTACACTCCACCAAGTGCAACCACGGATCAAAGCAAGAAATAACAAGTGCCTGCAGCCTTTCCACATCCAATGCAAAGCAATCTTGAGAACAATCCTCCGGCAGTCGACGGGATAGCAAGGCGCTGACACAGTGGTAAAAGGGAACTGACGTTTAATCACCCAAGATGCAACGCGTTTCACAGTACAACTGCTTCATCGTAAAAGGGAACTGACGTTTAATCACCCAAGATGCAACGCGTTTCACAGTACAACTGCTTCATCGTAAAAGGGAACTGACGCTCAATCACCCAAGATGCAACGCGTTTCACAGTACAACTGCTTCATCGTAAAAGGGAACTGACTTTCAATCACCCAAGATGCAACGCGTTTCACAGCACAACTGCTTCAACGTAAAAGGAAACTGACTTTCAATCACCCAAGATGCAACGCGTTTCACACCACAACTGCTTCATCGTAAATGGGAACTGACGTTTAACCACCCAAGATGCAACGTGTTTCACAGTACAACTGCTTCATCGTAAAAGGGAACTGACGTTTAATAACCCAAGATGCAACGCGTTTCACAGTACAACTGCTTCATCGTAAAAGGGAACTGACATTCAATCACCCAAGATGCAACGCGTTTCACAGTACAACTGCTTCATCGTAAAAGGGAACTGACGTTTAATCACCCAAGATGAAACGCGTTTCACAGTACAACTGCTTCATCGTAAAAGGGAACTGACGTTTAATCACCCAAGATGCAATGCGTTTCACAGTACAACTGCTTCATCGAAAAAGGGAACTGACGTTTAATCACCCAAGATGCAACGCGTTTCACAGTACAACTGCTTCATCGTAAAAGGGAACTGACGTTTAATCACTGAAGATGCAACACGTTTCACAGTACAACTGCTTCATCGTAAAAGGGAACTGACGTTTAATCACCCAAGATGCAACGCGTTTCACAGTACAACTGCTTCATCGTAAAAGGGAACTGACATTCAATCACCCAAGATGCAATGCGTTTCACAGTACAACTGCTTCATCGTAAAAGGGAACTGATGTTTAATCACCCAAGATGAAACGCGTTTCACAGTACAACTGCTTCATCGTAAAAGGGAACTGACGTTTAATCACCCAAGATGCAACGCGTTTCACAGTACAACTGCTTCATCGTAAAAGGGAACTGACGTTTAATCACTCAAGATGCAACACGTTTCACAGTACAACTGCTTCATCGTAAAAGGGAACTGACGTTTAATCACCCAAGATGCAACGCGTTTCACAGTACAACTGCTTCATCGTAAAAGGGAACTGACATTCAATCACCCAAGATGCAATGCGTTTCACAGTACAACTGCTTCATCGTAAAAGGGAACTGATGTTTAATCACCCAAGATGAAACGCGTTTCACAGTACAACTGCTTCATCGTAAAAGGGAACTGACGTTTAATCACCCAAGATGCAACGCGTTTCACAGTACAACTGGTTCATCGTAAAAGGGAACTGACGTTTAATCACCCAAGATGCAATGCGTTTCACAGTACAACTGCTTCATTGTAAAAGGGAACTGACTTTCAATCACCCAAGATGCAACGCGTTTCACAGCACAACTGCTTCATCGTAAAGGGGAACTGACGTTTAATCACTCAAGATGCAACACGTTTCACAGTACAACTGCTTCATCGTAAAAGGGAACTGACGTTTAATCACCCAAAATGCAACGCGTTTCACAGTACAACTGCTTCATCGTAAAAGGGAACTGACGTTTAATCACCCAAGATGCAACGCGTTTCACAGTACAACTGCTTCATCGTAAAAGGGAACTGACGCTTAATCACCCAAGATGCAACGCGTTTCACAGTACAACTGCTTCATCGTAAAAGGGAACTGACGTTTAATCATCCGAGATGCAATGCGTTTCACAGTACAACTGCTTCATCAGATGCCTGATGAAGCAGTTGTACTGTGAAACGCGTTGCACCTTTTACCACTGTGTCAGCGCCTTGCTATCCCGTCGACTACCGGAGGATTGTTCTCAAGACTCCTACGAGGAGGAGATGAAGTATACGAGGCTTGGGTAATGGTGTGAACCAATATCGGGAAGCTATGAGACACCATTGCAACGTCTACTTCCTCACTTATTCTTTACCCCCCCCCCCCCATGTAATGCGGTTCCACCTCTAGATGACACCACAGATCAACCTCCTAAAAAGTTACAGGGGTCTCAGTATGGAGATCATCTACTGAATATAATCAGGTGAGAGTAATGTGGTGGTATCAGGATTTTATGGTGGCTTTTAGGGGGGTTGTGTGGAAGACATCGCAACGTTTGGCTGTGGCGGTGTAGTTTAGCTCGTGTGCCGTGTATTGAAGGAGATTTATTGCTTGTAGACAATGTGTGCAGTTGTCTGATGAATGCATCCTTGGCTCCTCTCCATGATTTCCTAAGACAGTTGTATGGTTGTGAGGTTTCGTCCCTGACCTGTCTATTCTTATCGTCCTACATCTATTGTCCTGGAACGCTGGATGCATTTCCTCAACTTTTATTTTTTTCTTCTGCTTTATGTTGTGTAATGTAACATTTAATGGATGCCAGGAGAATATAATGTATAATGGCTGCATCTGGCGGGTGGAGGGGGGCACGCGGAATAAGTGAAACGTAAGGATGTGCATCACTCTTAAAGGGGTACTCCACTGAAATTATTTATTTTTTTGTTAAATCAACTAACTCCAGAAAAATAAATAGATCTGTAAATGACTTCTATTGAAAAATATTAATCCTTCCAGTACTTATGAGCTGCTGAAGTTGAGTTGTTCTTATCTGTTTCAGTGCTCTCTGATGACACCTGTCTCGGGAACTGTCCAGAGTAGAAGCAAATCCCCATAGCAAACCTCTTCTACTCTGTGCAGTTCCCGAGACAAGCAGAGGTGTCAGCAGAGAGCACTGTTGTCAGACAGAAAAGAACAACTCAACTTCAGCAGCTGATAATTATTGGAAGGATTAAGATTTTTTAATAGAAATAATTTACAAATCTGTTTAACTTTCTGGAGCCAGTTGATATATTAAAATATTTTTTTCCTAAAATATCCCTTTAATTCTTCCAGTACTTATTTGCTGCTGTATACTACAGAGGAAGTTGATTTCTTTTTGGATTTATTTTCTGTCACAACCACAGTGCTCTCTGCTGACACCTCTGTCCATTTTAGTAACTGTCCAAAGTAGGAGAAAATCCCCATAGAAAACATATGCTGCTCTGGACAGTTCTTAAAATGGCCAGAGATGTCAACAGAGAGCACTGTGGTCATGATGTCAGCAGAGAGCTCTGTGTTCCAAAAAGAAAAGAATTTCCTCTGTAGTATTCAGCAGCTAATAAGTACTGGAAGGATTAAGATTTTTTAATAGAAGTAATTTACAAATCTGTTTAACTTTCTGGCACCAGTTGATTAAAAAAAAAAAATGTTTTTCACCGGAGTACCCCTTTAAGCCATTATTTGCATTATTTTTCTGTACTACATGATATATATAATAAGGATATAGGGCAGTGGGAGTTTTCGTTTTGCATGCTGGTTGGGAAACGCTGGCATAGGGGGCTATCACCCAGCTTTTCCAAACATCGAAGCAACAAATCTAACTGGTTTTTCCACTTAAAACAACAGCCTATGCCAGTGTTTCCAAACCAGAGTGACTCCAGCTGTTGCAAAACTACAATATCTATTACTATTAGGATTTAGATGTTATCCAAAGGCAGTGTTTCCAAACCAGTATGCCTCCAGCTGTTGCAAAACTTCAATTCCCTGCATGCCCGGACAGCCGAAGGCTGTCCGGGCATGCTGGGAGTTGTAGTTTTGCAATAGCTGGGGAGTTTGAAAACCACTGCACTAAGGGATGAGATGAGAGGAAAGTCTGATTTACCTTTCAGGGACACGGTGGATCCTCTGAAGGAGGCAGACAGGTGTTCGGCTGTCCGGGCATGCTGGGAGTTGTAGTTTTGCAACAGCTGGGGAGTTTGAAGCCCATTGTACTAAGGGATGAGATGAGAGGGAAGTCTGATTTACCTTTCAGGGACAGTGTGGATCCTCTGAAGGAGGCAGACAGGACTTTGGCTGTCCGGGCATGCTGGGAGTTGTAGTTTTGCAACAGCTGGGGAATTTGAAGACCACTGCACTAAGGGATGAGATGAGAGGAAAGTCTGATTTACCTTTCAGGGACAGTGTGGATCCTCTGAAGGAGGCAGACAGGCCTTTGGCTGTCCGGGCATGCTGGGAGTTGTAGTTTTGCAACAGCTCGGGAGTTTGAAGACCACTGCACTAAGGGATGAGATGAGAGGAAAGTCTGATTTACCTTTCAGGGACATTGTGGATCCTCTGAAGGAGGCAGACAGGACTTTGGCTGTCCGGGCATGCTGGGAGTTGTAGTTTTGCAACAGCTCGGCAGTTTGAAGACCACTGCACTAAGGGATGAGATGAGAGGGAAGTCGGATTTACCTTTCAGGGACAGTGTGGATCCTCTGAAGGAGCCAGACAGGCCTTTTGCTGTCCGGGCATGCTGGGAGTTGTAGTTTTGCAACAGCTGGGGAGTTTGAAGACCATTTTACTAAGGGATGAGATGAGAGGGAAGTCTGATTTACCTTTCATGGACAGTGTGAATGCTCTGAAGGAGGCAGACAGGCCCTCGGCTGTCCGGGCATGCTGGGAGTTGTAGTTTTGCAACAGCTGGGGAGTTTGAAAACCACTGCACTAAGGGATGAGATGAGAGGGAAGTCTGATTTACCTTTCAGGGACAGTGTGGATCCTCTGAAGGAGGCAGACAGACCTTCGGCTGTCCGGGCATGCTGGGAGTTGTAGTTTTGCAACAGCTGGAGGCACACCGGTTGGGAAACACTGCCTTATGCATATCACTATATTACAACTAATTTGGAGTCATTGTGAGACAACTCCGGTGAGAGTAGTAGTAGTTGTTGGTTGTCATCCGGCTTTAAGGGACTATTTTACCCCGTCCAATAATGACTATATTACCCAGCATGAGGCCGTCCCGTATACTGTATATTTAAGGTGGAAATGTGATCTTATTTCTGTGTTGTCTGGCGCGGGGGTCTATCATTACCATGTAAATGCGGTCATTTCCCCGGCCTCCTGATGTTTCCCTATGAGCGTGGACATTGTGTAGGGTGAGTTTTGGTAGCAGCATCAAACGGTCTATTCTTGTAAATGATGAAATGATATATTTTCAGCGGTATCGGCATATGTCACCGTAGGACGTTATTATGATACACATAGTTTAGCGGCCCCGCACTAATTGGCGCGGAGCTGTCTGCGGAGGTTATATTACCACCTTGCGTGCGCCGTCTGCAGTCCAACGCTGTCATTCAGCCAGTAATTTCAATGTCACTTACTGTTTTTCAATTATTTTCTGACACGCACAATTCCCAGTCACAATAAGACGGCGGCTCCGGCGCTTTTTCTCTCCCTTGTTTGTGGTGTCTACGTCGCGGTATTGAGCCTGGTTTACGTGTATCTGTCTGCTTCTGTTTCTCAAACACAGTCATATACATTTACTCTTATATGCACACACACATACAGTGTTTATATATAAATACACCCGCCCACGCAGGAGAACTCCCGTATCCGTGCTGATGTGCTTTCGCTGGTGACGGACTGATGCGTAGAAAAGCTATAGATGTGAGCACGAATCAATGCAGAAGAAGCCGCCATCATGTCGGGATACGTCAGGCGTGCGGTACGGTGCAGGGCGAAGGAGGAAAACCCGTAAGGGTGCGTTCACACTGAGGAATAGGAGAGGAATCTTCACGTAAAAATTCCTTTGGATAGGGGATAAGATGTCTGTACCCCTTTAACTCTCCACCTGAAGCTTCATGTTAAGACTAAACTTAGACAAAAGTAACCACGCAATGCTGGCGATTTAGGCGGGATTGGCCGGTCACCAAATAACAATGCTGGCGATTGGGACGGGATTGGCCCGACACCAAATAACAATGCTGGCGATTGGGGTGGGATTAGTAGAAGGAATCCCGGCACTCACTGTATATGCTAAATCACAAATGTTTATTTATCCAAATGCAAGGCAATGCAAAGTAGCGACTCACAGGACACGTTTCGGCCAACACGTCCTGTGAGTCGCTACTTTGCATTGCCTTGCATATGGATAAATAAACATTTGTGATTTAGCATATACAGTGAGTGCCGGGATTCCTTCTACCTACTATTTGCACCTCTGGTCCACGCGCACCACCACCTATATGAGTGCCGACTCCCTACTACTTCTATTGGGGTGGAATTGGCCTGTCACCAAATAACAATGTTGGCTATTTAGGTGGGATTGGCCGGCCACCAAATAACAATGCTGGCGATTTAGGTGGGATTGGCCCGCCACCAAATAACAATGCTGGCGATTTAGGCGGGATTGGCCCAGCACCAAACAATGTTGGCTATTTAGGTGGGATTGGCCGGCCACCAAATAACAATGCTGGCGATTTAGGTGGGATTGGCCCGCCACCAAATAACAATGCTGGCGATTTAGGCGGGATTGGCCCAGCACCAAACAATGTTGGCTATTTAGGCGGGATTGGCCGGCCACCAAATAACAATGCTGGCGATTTAGGCGGGATTGGCCCAGCACCAAACAATGTTGGCTATTTAGGCGGGATTGGCCGGCCACCAAATAACAATGCTGGCGATTTAGGCGGGATTGTCCTGCCACCAAATAACAATGCTGGCGATTTAGGCGGGATTGGCCCAGCACCAAACAATGTTGCCGATTTAGGCGGGATTGGCCCGGCACCAAACAATGCTGGCGATTTAGGCGGGATTGGCCCGGCACCAAACAATGCTGGCGATTTAGGCAGGATTGGCCCGGCACCAAACAATGCTGGCGATTTAGGCGGGATTGGCCGGCCACCAAATAACAATGCTGACGGTTTAGGTGGGATTGGCCGGCCACTAAACAACAATGCTAACGGTTTAGGCGGGATTGGCCCGGCACCAAATAACATCTGTATGGAGATTTCCTGATTCCCCCTTGATGGCAGAATTGGGCAACCAGATATCACCATCTATCCTATGCTCTAATGGGAAAGTCGCCTTCCCGGTCCCCACTGGAATCATACGCATTTCGGCTGGCAGCTATGTAAAGTGCATGGATTGGCCACATGACCTAACAAAAACTAGTAAAAGACAGAAGAACACGTGTGAACTTCACAAGAGCTCTCAGGTTTTCCCAGGTTGAAGTGCGGCCCGAGACATTACATCACTATTTAGGTGATGAAAGGGAGTCTGTCCTTGCTTCAATGGGTGGAGTGACCGCTGGGTAGGAGGGAGATCATTCTGCAGGAAATTATAGTTTAGCAACAGCTGGAGGCCCCCTGGTTAGAAAATACTGGTATATTGTTCTCACCACAACATGAAAGGGAGCTCAGGTGTGCTTCAATGGGTAGAAGTTTAGGAGGGAGAAAAGTGACCCCACACTTACAAACAAGGGATCCTGGAACTTTTATTAGGAGAGAGGGAACTCCAACAGCAGTTAGAGTGGAACTGTCCAGAGTAAAAGGAAATCCCCATAGCAAACATATGCTGCTCTGGACAGTTCCTAAAATGGACAGAGATGTCAGCAGAGAGCACTGTGCTTGTGATTCAGCAGAGAGCTCTGTGTTTCAAACGGAAAAGAATTTCCACTGTAGTATTCAGCAGCTAATAAGTACAGGAAGGATTAAGATTTTTTAATAGAAGTAATTTACAAATCTGTTTAACTTTCTGGCACCAGTTGATTTAAAAAAAAAAGTTTTTCACCGGCGTGCCCCTTTAAAATAAAGGTGACCTAGTGACCCCATTACAGCGGTCATAGTGGCCATTGGTGGAGACACCAGCTTGTACCCATGTGAGGAGGTAACATCCGGAGATACAGCACGTACAGGCGGCCAAGTCGTCAGTGTTTCTATTTATGTGAAATCAATGAAATAGCTGCTGTTATTAAACGTTCTTCTCATATCCATCCATTAAGACGTGCGAGGCCGACAATGATGTATACAATATACAGGTCCCCGAGGAGACGGGAGCCTTCATACTGTACACAAAAGAGCTGGTTACTGGAAAGAAGTGCAAGCTACCCCGCCATGAGTCCTTACTGCTGACACCGGAGCACCGGGAAGAGTCAATGGTCTCCTGTAGGGCAAATGTGCTGGATTAGATACATTCACACACCCTTAAAGGGGTATTCCAGGCCAAAACTTTTTTTTTTATATATCAACTGGCTCCGGAAAGTTAAACAGATTTGTAAATTAGGTACAAAAAGACACAACATAGGTGCACTCACTCCTCAGCGGAGACTGTAGCATGTAGGGGTCCGGTTCACCGGGAGCTGGATCTCAGTGACGGCGCAGGAGGTATGGCGCTCAGAGGCTACGCCGGCAGTTTCGCACATGAGTGGGTGCTTCGTCCGGCCTCTCAGAGCACGCACTCACGCAAAGCTACAACTCCTAGCATGCCTGGACAGTGTTTCCCAACCAGGGTGTCTCCAGCTGTTGCAAAACTGCAACTCCCAGCATGCCTGGACAGTGTTTCCCAACCAGGGTGCCTCCAGCTGTTGCAAAACTACAACTCCCAGCATGCCCTGACAGCCCTTGGTGCATCCCACCAGTAAATCCTCTTCCCGGACATGCGGCCCTCCAGCTGTTGCAAAACTACAACTCCCAGCATGCCCTGACAGCCCTTTGGTGCATCCAACTAATAAATCCTCTTCCCGGATCTGCGGCCCTCCAGCTGTTGCAAAACTACAACTCCCAGCATGCCCTGACAGCCCTTGGTGCATCCCACCAGTAAATCCTCTTCCCGGACCGGTGGCTCTCCAGCTGTTGCAAAACTACAACTCCCAACATGCCTGGACAGTTTTTCCCAACCAGGGTGCCTCCAGCTGTTGCAAAACTACAACTCCCAGCATGCCCTGACAGCCCTTGGTGCATCCCACCAGTAAATCCTCTTCCCGGACCGGTGGCTCTCCAGCTGTTGCAAAACTACAACTCCCAACATGCCTGGACAGTGTTTCCCAACCAGGGTGCCTCCAGCTGTTGCAAAACTACAACTCCCAGCATGCCTGGACAGTGTTTCCCAACCAGGGTGCCTCCAGCTGTTGCAAAACTACAACTCCCAGCATGCCCTGACAGCCCTTGGTGCATCCCACCAGTAAATCCTCTTCCCGGACCGGTGGCTCTCCAGCTGTTGCAAAACTACAACTCCCAACATGCCTGGACAGTTTTTCCCAACCAGGGTGCCTCCAGCTGTTGCAAAACTACAACTCCCAACATGCCTGGACAGTGTTTCCCAACCAGGGTGCCTCCAGCTGTTGCAAAACTACAACTCCCAGCATGCCTGGACAGTGTTTCCCAACCAGGGTGACTCCAGCTGTTGCAAAACTACAACTCCCAGCATGCCCGGACAGCTGAAAGGCTGTCCGGGCATGCTGGGAGTTGTAGTTTTGCAACAACTGGAGGCACTCTGGTTGGGAATCAATGACATGTGAACATATCCTTATACACAATGGCTTTTCTATGGGATGAGACCACGTAGCTGGTTAACCCCCTAATTGTTCCTAGGATGATACATAGAGCTCCAGAAATTAAAATATTGTTTTCTTATTATAATAAGACACTAAAGTCGATTAAAAAAAAATGTAGAATTCGAACCCTGATGCACGAGGCCCAGGGTTCACCGCTTAGGGATCCGATAAGGTCAGGACTATGGAATAGTAAATAATGGAAGCAACACTCAGGGAATATAAAGCAGCGGGGACGAGGCTGCTGGGTGACTCCGGGATATGTAAGTACAAACGTCCGAGCCGACGCGCGATGATCGGCGAGGCCTCATAGAGTATTCAGCTCACGGCTCCGCGCTCAGCATTCAGGCAATACGCTCCACGTTCCAGGTGTGAGACAAGTTTATAGCCCTTTGTATCAATGGCAGAAGAGGAATAAATCTGCAACCGCAGCGAAGTTCTTCTGATATGTAGAATGAAAAACAAGTGACGGCTGCGATATAAAATAAGAAAAGTTACCGTCAAGGATTTTTTCGGGAAAAAAAAATAAAATAAAAAAATGTGTTCAGCTTCCCAAACACATCTTATTACCAGTGTTTCCAAAGAAGTGTGCCTCCAGCTGTTGCAAAACTACAACTCCCAGCATGCCCAGACAGCCAATGGCTGGAGGCCCACTGATTGGGAAACACTGGTATTAGATGTGTATAGGAAGCTGAACACTTTGCTTTCATAGTATTCAGCTTCCCTGATCATACATTGTGTATTGTAGTGTTTTCCAAACAGTGTGCCTCCAGCTGTTGCAAAACTACAACTCCCAGCATGCCCAGACAGCCAAAGGCTGGAGGCACACTGTCTGGGAAACACTGTTATTAGATGTGTATAAGAAGCTGAACACATTGCTTACATAGTATTCAGCTTCCCTGATCATACATTGTGTATTGTAGTGTTTTTCAAACAGTGTGCCTCCAGCTGTTGCAAAACTACAACTCCCAGCATGCCCAGACAGCCAAAGGTTGGAGGCACACTGGCTGGGAAACACTGATATTAGATGTGTATAAGAAGCTGAACACATTGCTTACATAGTATTCAGCTTCCCTGATCATACATTGTGTATTGTAGTGTTTTCCAAACAGTGTGCCTCCAGCTGTTGCAAAACTACAACTCCCAGCATGCCCAGACAGCCAAAGGTTGGAGGCACACTGGCTGGGAAACACTGGTATTAGATGTGTATAGGAAGCTGAACACTTTGCTTTCATAGTATTCAGCTTCCCTGATCATACATTGTGTATTATAGTGTTTTCCAAACAGTGTCTCTCCAGCTGTTGCAAAACTACAACTCCCAGCATGCCCAGACAGCCAAAGGCTGGAGGCCCACTGATTGGGAAACACTGGTATTAGATGTGTATAGGAAGCTGAACACTTTGCTTTCATAGTATTCAGCTTCCCTGATCATACATTGTGTATTATAGTGTTTTCCAAACAGTGTGTCTCCAGCTGTTGCAAAACTACAACTCCCAGCATGCCCAGACAGCCAAAGGCTGGAGGCACACTGTCTGGGAAACACTGGTATTAGATGTGTTTAAGAAGCTGAACACATTGCTTACATAGTATTCAGCTTCCCTGATCATACATTGTGTATTGTAGTGTTTTCCAAACAGTGTGCCTCCAGCTGTTGCAAAACTACAACTCCCAGCATGCCCGGACAGCCAAAGGCTGTTCGGGCATGCTGGGAGTTGTAGTTTTGCAAAAGTTGTAGGTGCATTGGTTGAGAAACACTGGTATTAGATGTGTATAGGAAGCTGAACACTTTCCTTTCATAGCATTCAGCTTCCCTGATCATACATTGTGTATTATAGTGTTTTTCAACCAATCTGACTCCTGCTGTCCGGGCATGCTGAGAGTTGCAGTTTTGCAACAGCTGGAGGCACACTGGTTACTAAACACTGGTGTTAGATGTGTATAGGAAGCTGAACACTTTGCTTTTAAGTACAGAAAGAAGAAAATACTCTGGTGGATTTTGGGGCGGTAATTGATAAAGAACTGTAGGACCCCATGGCTGCCACTTTGGTGATCAATAGGGTCCTAAAATTGGAAAGACTTTTTTGGAATTTATCAACTGGCGCGCGCCTGCAAAATTGTGCGCACTGTGTGTTTTCATTTTGCGCATTGACTAAATGTTGCGGTATTTTAAAGGCGCTGGAAAACATTTTTTTTTTTAAATCACCTGGTGCCAGAAAGTTATGCAGATTTGTAAATTACTTCTATTTTAAAATTGTAATCCTTCCAGTACTTATCAGCTGCTGTATGCTCCACTGAGAGTTGTGTAGTTCTTTCCAGTCTGACCTCAGTGCTCTCTGCTGACACCTCTGTCCATTTTAGGAAATGTCCAGAGCAGGAGAGGTTTGCTATGGGGGATTTTCTCCTGCTCTGGACAATTCCTGATACGGACAGAGGTGGCAGCAGAGAGCACTGTGGTCAGACTGGAAATACAGTAACTACACAACTCTCTGTGGAGCATACAGCAGCTGATAAGTACTGGAAGGATTGGGATTTTAAAATAGAAGTAATATACAAATCTGTATAACTTTTTGGCACCAGCTGATTAAAAAACAAACAAACATGTTTTCCAGCGGAGTACCCCTTTAAAATATCGCAACATTTAGTCAATGCGCAAAATGAAAACACACAGCGCGCACAATTTTGCAGGTGCGTGTCAGTTGATAAATTCCTAAAAGTCTTTCCCTTATTCCAATTTCTACCTATTAAGCAACTTTAGGACCTATTGATCACCAAAGTGCCAGCCATGGGGTCCTACAGGGTACTCCGCTGGAAAACATTTTTTTTTTAAATCAGCTGGTGCCAGAAAGTTATGCAGATTTGTAAATTACTTCTATTTTAAAATCTTAATCCTTCCAGTACTTATCATCTGCTGTATGCTCCACAGAGAGTTGTGTAGTTACTGTATTTCCAGTCTGTCCACAGTGCTCTCTGCTGCCACCTCTGTCCGTGTCAGGAACTGTCCAGAGTAGGAGCAAATCCCCCACAGCAAACCTCTCCTGCTCTGGACAGTTCCTGACATGGACAGAGGTGGCAGCAGAGAGCACTGTGGTCAGACTGGAAATACAGTAACTACACAACTCTCTGTGGAGCATACAGCAGCTGATAAGTACTGGAAGGATTTCGATTTTTTTTTATAGAGGTAATTTACAAATTTGTTTAACTTTCTGGCACCAGTTGATTTAAAAAAAAAAAAATAATAATAATAAAATTCCCACCGGAGTACCCCTTTAATGTTTTCTTGTTGTGTGCTTTCAAGGGGGACGTGGTTGGCAGGTGCACAGGTAACAACACTGAATTATTTGTGCAAAAATTTATTTTGGCGCAAATGAGTCCAGTGACCGAAACACTTAGGAATAGGTGTGAGCTTTTGTATTTATTTGCACTAATCTAAGAGCTTCCTATCATTTGCGAAAATGTATCTGACATTGAAAATCAACGCACTTGCGCCGACCATTTAGCATTGTGCAAAAATCTGCATTAAAGGGGTATTCCAGGAAAAAACTTTTTTTTATATATCAACTGGCTCCAGAAAGTTAAACAGATTTGTAAATTACTTCTATTAAAAAATCTTAATCCTTTCAGTACTTATGAGCTTCTGAAGTTAAGGTTGTTCTTTTCTGTCTAAGTGCTCTAAGAGGGTTGCTATGGGGATTTGCTTCTAAACTGGGCAGTTCCCGAGACACGTGTCATCAGAGAGCACTTAGACAGAAAACAACAACTCAACTTCAGCAGCTGATAATTATTGAAAGGATTAACTTTCTGGAGCCAGTTGATATATAAAAAAAGAGTTTTTTTTCCTGGAATACCCCTTTAATGATAAATCTACCCCTCTTTGTTTAAGAAATGTCCTCATAGTCTCTATTAGGGCAGGGTCACACGGGGCGTATTTCACGCTGCGATGGTGGTTACAGAGGGACTGCCGAGCAATGTCCTGTCTGTGGCCTGGTAGCTCTGTGTATCTGCTCGTAGTGGCAGATTTCCAGCTGTAGAAATTTATCACTACGAGCGGACACACAGAGCTACCCAGCCGCAGATGGGAGATTGCTCTGCAGTCCCTCTGTAACTGCCGTCGGCGCATTTGCAGCATGAAAAACGCTGCGGATACGACCTGTGTGGCCCTGCAGATACTCTACATCGCTGTTTCCCAACAAGTGGGGAAGCTGAACACTTTGCTTTCGTAGCATTCAACTTCCCTAAGCATACATTGTGTGTTATTTTTATTTTTTTCAACCAGTGTGCCTCCAGCTTTTGCAAAACTAAAACAGACAAAGGCTGTCCGGGCATGCTGGGAGTTGTAGTTTTGCAACAACTGGAGGCAGTCTGGTTGAAAAACACTATAATACACAATGTATGATCAGGGAAGCTGAATGCTATGAAAGGAAAGTGTTCAGCTTCCTAAACACATCTAATATTAGTGTTTCTCAACCAATGTGCCTACAACTTTTGCAAAACTACAACTCCCAGCATGCCCGGACAGCCTTTGGCTGTCCGGGCATGCTGGGAGTTGTAGTTTTGCAACAGCTGGAGGCACACTGTTTGGAAAACACTATAATACACAATGTATGATCAGGGAAGCTAAAGACTATGTAAGAAATGTGTTCAGCTTCTTATACACATCTAATACCAGTGTTTCCTAAGCAGTGTGTCTCCAGCTGTTGCAAAACTACAACTCCCAGCATGCCCGTACAGCCAAAGGCTGGAGCCACACTGGTTGGGAAACACTGGTAATTAGATGTGTATGAGAAGCTGAACACTTTGCTTTTGTAGCATTCAACTTCTCTAAGCATTCATTGCATACATTGTGTAATATTTTCTTGTTCAACCAGTGTGCCTCCAGCTTTTGCAAAACTAAAACAGCCAAAGGCTGTCCGGGCATGATGGGAGTTGTAGTTTTGCAACAGCTGAAGGCACCCTGGTTGGAAAACACTATAATACACAATGTATGATCAGGGAAGCTGAATGCTATGTAAGCTATGTGTTCAGCTTCCTAAACACATCTAATTACCAGTGTTTCCAAAGAAGTGTGCCTCCAGCTGTTGCAAAACTACAACTCCCAGCATGCCCAGACAGCCAAAGGTTGGAGGCACACTGGCTGGGAAACACTGTTATTAGATGTGTATAAGAAGCTGAACACATTGCTTACATAGTATTCAGCTTCCCAGATCATACATTGTGTATTGTAGTGTTTTCCAAACAGCGTGCCTCCAGCTGTTGCAAAACTACAACTCCCAGCATGCCCGGACAGCCAAAGGCTGTCCGGGCATGCTGGGAGTTGTAGTTTTGCAAAAGTTGTAGGTGCATTGGTTGAGAAACACTAATATTAGATGTTTATAGGAAGCTGAACACTTTCCTTTCATAGCATTCAGCTTCCCTGATCATACATTGTGTATTATAGTGTTTTTCAACCAATCTGACTCCTGCTGTCCGGGCATGCTGAGAGTTGCAGTTTTGCAACAGCTGGAGGCACACTGGTTAGTAAACACTGGTTATTAGATGTGTATAGGAAGCTGAACACTTTGCTTTTATAGCATTCAGCTTCCCTGATCATACATTGTGCAATACAGTTTTTCTCAACCAGTGTGTATAGGAAGCTGAACACAATGTTCTTATAGCATTCAGCTTCCCTGATCATACATTAGATGTGTATAAGAAGCTGAACACATTGCTTACATAGTATTCAGCTTCCCTGATCATACTGTGTGTATTATAGTGTTTTCCAAACAGTGTGTCTCCAGCTGTTGCAAAACTACAATTCCCAGCATGCCCAGACAGCCAAAGGCTGAAGGCCCACTGATTGGGAAACACTGGTATTAGATGTGTATAAGAAGCTGAACACATTGCTTACATAGTATTCAGCTTCCCTGATCATACATTGTGTATTGTAGTGTTTTCCAAATAGTGTGCCTCCAGCTGTTGCAAAACTACAACTCCCAGCATGCCCGGACAGCCAAAGGCTGTCCGGGCATGCTGGTAGTTGTAGTTTTGCAAAAGTTGTAGGTGCATTGGTTGAGAAACACCAATATTAGATGTGTATAGGAAGCTGAACACTTTCCTTTCATAGCATTCAGCTTCACTGATCATACATTGTGTAGTACAGTGTGCCTCCAGCTGTTACAAAACTACAATTCCCAGTTGTAGTTGAAGCTTTGCAACAACTGGAGGCGCCCTGGTTGGGAAACACTGCCCTACCTAGAAGATTCCTGGATAAGATCTGCCTGCTGGGAGTTGTAGTACGGCTGGAGAGCCGTGGTTGATGGCCTGTGGCATTGTATTTGTAACATAGCTAAAATGGCAGAGCGGAAACGTGACCCTCCTCGCCCTATTTCTATAGGCCCCTTTCTTTATTTTACACCCCCTATGAGATACCGCTTGTTTTCTGAATTCTATCACACAAAGGTACAGTCTGTATTACCTAAAAATAAACTAACAAAACTGCATTAGGATTCCGATAATTAATGGCAGGCATTATGCAAATGACAACGTTGCGCCCTGTAAAAATAATGACATTTCTTCATTTTCGGCGTTGTTATGCAAAACAGTGAGTTTATGGAGATAAATCACTGCGGAGACGTAAAGAAGCTGCGGCGGCGGCAGAAGGGAGGTCGGGGACCGGCGCCGCCCTCATGCAACCTTCTCTGCTGACCGCTTCACGTACACATTCTGCGGCGGATTGGTGTGGACGCGTAACGTCTTAAAGATGCAAGGATTTAATAAAAGTATCTTTATAGAGGATTTAAATCAAATTAATCAGAATAATTAAACATTATGGAGCCTTAAAGGGGTACTCCGGTGAAATACTTATTTTTATTTATTTATTTTTTTAAATCAACTGGTGGCAGAAAGTTAAACAGATTTGTAAATTACTTCTATTAAAAAAATCTTAATCCTTCCAGTACTTATAAGCTGCTGAATACTACAGAGGAAATTCTTTTCTTTTTGGAACACAGAGCTCTCTGCTGACATCATGAGCACAGTGCTCTCTGCTGACATATCTGTTCATTTTAAGAACTATCCAGAGTAGGAGAAAATCCGCTGCTACTCTGGACAGTTCCTAAAATGGACAGAGATGTCAGCAGAGAGAACTGTGCTCGTGATGTCAGCAGAGAGCTCTGTGTTCCAAAAAGAAAATAATTTCCTATGTAGCATTCAGCAGCAAATAAGTACTGGAAGGATTAAACATTTTTAATAGAAGTAATTTACAAATCTGTTTAACTTTCTGGCACCAGTTGATTAAAAAAATAAATAAATAAATAAAAATTTTCCACCAGAGTACCCCTTTAAAGAAGCTGTGTTGGAGGCAGAACAGTGGTCGGGGACCGGCGCCACCTTCATACATCCTTCTTTCTTGACCGATTGACATTGTGTCAGATTGGTAAACAGGACACATGTTAAAAATGCTAAGAATTTAATAAATGTATCTATAAAGAATAATTAATCATTCAAAGCCTTAAAGGGGTACTCCGGTGGAAATGGAATTTTTTTTTTTTTTTTTTTAAATCAACTGGTGCCAGAAAGTTAAACAGAATTTTAAATTACTTCTATAAAAAAATCTTAATCCTTCCAGTACTTAAAGGGGTACTCCACCCCTAGACATCTTATCCCCTATCCAAAGGATAGGGGATAAGATATCTGATCGCGGGGGACCCCCGCAATATAGCATGCGGCACCCACCTGTTTCTGCTCCGGAAGCGCTGGAGGGTCTGGGTCCCGACAACGGAACTTCGAGACGTCAGGTCTCCGCCCCCGTGTGACGTCACGCTCCGCCCCCTCAATGCAAGTCTATGGGAGGGGGCGTGACTGACGTCACGCCCCCTCCCATAGACTTGCATTGAGGGGGCGTGGTGTGACGTCGAGACCCCCTCAGCCCCCTACCCAGCATTCGGAATGAAATGTTTCAGACTCTGTGGCAGTGGAGTACTCCTTTAAAATGCAACAGTTTCAGCTTTAACCCCTTTAGGACATTGGACGTAAACATACGTCCTGGTGCCCTGATACTTAACACATCGATGTCTGTATTAACCAATTAAGTGCTGTGCGGCGTTCCGATCATTGTGTGAACAGTGCAGTGGATTCCCATTGACAGCAATGGGATGGCTGCTGTATCGATATTTTCGAGGGGGATTCCATTGTGTGAACGCGGCCTCATTGCCAGGTTTACTTTACAGATTGGGGGGTCACTATATGGTCGGCTTTTCGTCAAAGTAGTGTCCAGAGCAGAGGATCCCTTTATAATCTGGCTATGACTATTACACAGATACAGTAAGCGAGTTCTGTGCGGGGAGTCGATAGAGCGAGCAAAGCGTTGTAGGAGAAGTAATCACCATCGCGCTGGAAGACTGTGCCCTCTAATAAAATGAATAATAGATGGTCGATATAATGAAGATTGCTGCTCGTCTGTGGCATTTCAGTGCCTGGCAGCAGACGCAGGTGGAAACAGCAGAGAGAGCGAGTATCATCCATATTTACATCTCTGTCACACACCGTCCTGACGACGCAACCCCGGGCTACACAAAGCAATAACCAACAATCCCCGCCATCACAGTCTATAGAGAGAGGACGGGAACAAACACAAAATAACAATAATACATGTCGAGATATGAAGCCGCTCCATCCTGTAAGTGAATCTCTCAGATGCTACATCTGTCACTTAAAGGAGACCTGTCGCATTGAAAATACAGTACAATCTGCAGGTATCAGGTTATAGAGCAGGAGGAGCTGAGCAGATGATATATATAATACAGTACAATCTGCAGGTATCAGGTTAAAGAGCAGGAGGAGCTGAGCAGATGATATATACAATACAGTACAATCTGCAGGTATCAGGTTAAAGAGCAGGGGGAGCTGAGCAGGTGATATATACAATACAGTACAATCTGCAGGTATCAGGTTAAAGAGCAGGAGGAGCTGAGCAGATGATATATACAATACAGTACAATCTGCAGGTATCAGGTTATAGAGCAGGAGGAGCTGAGCAGATGATATATACAATACAGTACAATCTGCAGGTATCGTGTTATAGAGCAGGAGGAGCTGAGAAGATGATATATACAATACAGTACAATCTGCAGGTATCATGTTATAGAGCAGGAGGAGCTGAGCAGATGATATATACAATACAGTACAATCTGCAGGTATCAGGTTATAGAGCAGGAGGAGCTGAGCAGATGATATATACAATACAGTACAATCTGCAGGTATCATGTTATAGAGCAGGAGGAGCTGAGAAGATGATATATACAATACAGTACAATCTGCAGGTATCATGATATAGAGCAGGAGGAGCTGAGAAGATGATATATACAATACAATACAATCTGCAGGTAACATGTTATAGAGCAGGAGGAGCTGAGCAGATGATATATATACAATACAGTACAATCTGCAGGTATCATGTTATAGAGCAGGAGGAGTTGAGCAGATGATATATAGAATACAGTACAATCTGCAGGTATCGTGTTATAGAGCAGGAGGAGCTGAGCAGATGATATATACTGTACAGTACAATCTGCAGGTAACATGTTATAGAGCAGGATGAGCTGAGCAGATGATATATACAATACAGTACAATCTGCAGGTAACATGTTATAGAGCAGGAGGAGTTGAGCAGATGATATATACAGTACAGCACAATCTGCAGGTATCATGTTATAGAGCAGGAGGAGCTGAGCAGATGATATATACAATACAGTACAATCTGCAGGTATCATGTTATAGAGCAGGAGGAGCTGAGCAGATGATATATACAATACAGTACAATCTGCAGGTATCATGTTATAGAGCAGGTGGAGCTGAGCAGATGATATATACAATACAGTACAATCTGCAGGTATCATGTTATAGAGCAGGAAGAGCTGAGCAGATGATATACAATACAGTACAATCTGCAGGTATCATGTTATAGAGCAGGAGGAGCTGAGCAGATGATATATACAATACAGTACATTCTGCAGTCATCATGTTATAGAGCAGGTGGAGCTGAGCAGATGATATATACAATACAGTACAATCTGCAGGTATCATGTTATAGAGCAGGAGGAGCTGACCAGATGATATATACAATACAGTACAATCTGCAGGTATCCTGTTATAGAGCAGGAGGAGCTGAGCAGATGATATATACAATACAGTACAATCTGCAGGTATCATGTTATAGAGCAGGAGGAGCTGAGCAGATGATATATATAATACAGTACAATCTGCAGGTAACATGTTATAGAGCAGGAGGAGTGGAGCAGATGATATATACAATATAGTACAATCTGCAGGTATCATGTTATAGAGTAGGAGGAGCTGAGCAGATAATATATACAATACAGTACAATCTGCAGGTATCATGTTATAGAGCAGGAGGAGCTGAGCAGATTATATATATATATATATATATATATATATATATATATATATATATACAATACAGTACAATCTGCAGGTATCATATTATAGAGCAGGAGGAGCTGAGCAGATGATATATACAATACAGTACCAATCTGCAGGTAACATGTTATAGAGCAGGAGGAGCTGAACAGATGATATATACAATACAGTACAATCTGCAGGTATCATGTTATAGAGCAGGAGGAGCTGAGCAGATGATATATACAATACAGTACAATCTGCAGGTATCAGGTTATAGAGCAGGAGGAGCTGAGCAGATGATATATACAATACAGTACAATCTGCAGGTAACATGTTATAGAGCAGGAGGAGCTGAGCAGATGATATATACAATACAGTACAATCTGCAGGTATCATGTTTTAGAGCAGGAGGAGCTGAGCAGATGATATATACAATACAGTACAATCTGCAGGTATCATGTTATAGAGCAGGAGGAGCTGAGCAGATGATATATACAATACAGTACATTCTGCAGTTATCATGTTATAGAGCAGGTGGAGCTGAGCAGATGATATATACAATACAGTACAATCTGCAGGTATCATGTTATAGAGCAGGAGGAGCTGAGCAGATGATATATACAATACAGTACAATCTGCAGGTATCCTGTTATAGAGCAGGAGGAGCTGAGCAGATGATATATACAATACAGTACAATCTGCAGGTATCATGTTATAGAGCAGGAGGAGCTGAGCAGATGATATATACAATACAGTACAATCTGCAGGTAACATGTTATAGAGCAGGAGGAGTGGAGCAGATGATATATACAATATAGTACAATCTGCAGGTATCATGTTATAGAGTAGGAGGAGCTGAGCAGATAATATATACAATACAGTACAATCTGCAGGTATCATGTTATAGAGCAGGAGGAGCTGAGCAGATTATATATATATATATATATATATATATATATATACAATACAGTACAATCTGCAGGTATCATATTATAGAGCAGGAGGAGCTGAGCAGATGATATATACAATACAGTACCAATCTGCAGGTAACATGTTATAGAGCAGGAGGAGCTGAACAGATGATATATACAATACAGTACAATCTGCAGGTATCATGTTAGAGAGCAGGAGGAGCTGAGCAGATGATATATACAATACAGTACAATCTGCAGGTATCAGGTTATAGAGCAGGAGGAGCTGAGCAGATGATATATACAATACAGTACAATCTGCAGGTAACATGTTATAGAGCAGGAGGAGCTGAGCAGATGATATATACAATACAGTACAATCTGCAGGTATCATGTTATAGAGCAGGAGGAGCTGAGCAGATGATATATACAATACAGTACAATCTGCAGGTATCATGTTATAGAGCAGGAGGAGCTGAGCAGATGATATATATACAATACAGTACAATCTGCAGGCAACATGTTATAGAGCAGGAGGAGCTGAGCAGATGACATATACAATACAGTACAATCTGCAGGTATCATGTTATAGAGCAGGAGGAGCTGAGCAGATGATATATACAATACAGTACAATCTGCAGGTATCCTGTTATAGAGCAGGAGGAGCTGAGCAGATGATATATACAATACAGTACAATCTGCAGGTATCATGTTATAGAGCAGGAGGAGCTGAGCAGATGATATATACAATACAGTACAATCTGCAGGTAACATGTTATAGAGCAGGAGGAGTGGAGCAGATGATATATACAATATAGTACAATCTGCAGGTATCATGTTATAGAGTAGGAGGAGCTGAGCAGATAATATATACAATACAGTACAATCTGCAGGTATCATATTATAGAGCAGGAGGAGCTGAGCAGATGATATATACAATACAGTACCAATCTGCAGGTAACATGTTATAGAGCAGGAGGAGCTGAACAGATGATATATACAATACAGTACAATCTGCAGGTATCATGTTATAGAGCAGGAGGAGCTGAGCAGATGATATATACAATACAGTACAATCTGCAGGTATCAGGTTATAGAGCAGGAGGAGCTGAGCAGATTATATATACAATACAGTACCAATCTGCAGGTAACATGTTATAGAGCAGGAGGAGCTGAACAGATGATATATACAATACAGTACAATCTGCAGGTATCATGTTATAGAGCAGGAGGAGCTGAGCAGATGATATATACAATACAGTACAATCTGCAGGTATCAGGTTATAGAGCAGGAGGAGCTGAGCAGATGATATATACAATACAGTACAATCTGCAGGTAACATGTTATAGAGCAGGAGGAGCTGAGCAGATGATATATACAATACAGTACAATCTGCAGGTATCATGTTATAGAGAAGGAGGAGCTGAGCAGATGATGTATACAATACAGTACAATCTGCAGGTATCATGTTATAGAGCAGGAGGAGCTGAGCAGATGATATATACAATACAGTACAATCTGCAGGTATCATGTTATAGAGCAGGAGGAGCTGAGCAGATGATATATACAATACAGTACCAATCTGCAGGTAACATGTTATAGAGCAGGAGGAGCTGAGCAGATGATATGTACATAAGCGACTCCAGTTCTAGCGGTTTTTGAAAATGCATTCACACTAAGGGCTCGTTTATGCGAAGGTTAGATTTATGCAGCTAAATAACTAAGGGTCCGTTTTCCACTTAGAATTGAATCCACTTGCAGCAGAATCCCATTGACCTGTACACCATAAGGAAGTTCCGTAGCGGAATTTCAGTCTCGGATCTGGATTCCGTCAAATGAATGAACATGTTCATTCTTTTGATGGAATTCCGCCCCAGAAAAGCCCATCGGTCAACAGGACTTTAACTTGCAGGGGTTAATTTTCACCTCAAATTTAAGGAGAAATGATCCATGATTTCAAGCGGCACAGATCCTCTTATATAGCTGAATTTCCATGGTGTGCATGGGCCCTTATACATTGTCTATGGAACTGCTGGACACATCATAGTCATAGCACATGTTGCAGCATTTTACAGTAACGGCAGAATGGACGTATAGTCAGAGCCCCTTAGGCATGCAGACCCCCCATTAACTTTGTATGGGACATGCGGAAAGTAGTTGTCTAAACTATTATTTCCCAACCAGATTGGGTCATTAGACTCTTAATTGGGATTTGCGGCCCATAATACGGATGCAAAAACTGTTGACATATTGTGCTTATCCAAATCCGGCATAAAGTCCAATGACATGAAGTCCCTACTTTGAACCCACATGCCACCGCTGGAGAGCCAAATGGTGATGTCTCCCAATTGTGGACATCAAGATGTTGCAAAACAATAACTCTTAGCCTGCCCAGACAGGCAACAACATGAAGTCCCTACTATGGACCCACATGGCACCATTGGGTAGCCATACAGTGCCGCATTCCAGCATGAAGACCCTACTATGGACCCACATGCCATTGCTGGTGAGCCATATGGTGCCGCATCCAAGCATGAAGACCCTATTATGGACCCACATGCCATTGCTGGTGAGCCATATGGTGCCGCATCTCAGCATGAAGACCCTACTATGGACCCACATGTCATTGCTGGTGAGCCATATGGGACCACATCCAAGCATGAAGACCCTACTATGGACCCACATGTCATTGCTGGTGAGCCATATGGTGCCACATCCAAGCATGAAGAACCTACTATGGACCCACATGCCATTGCTGGTGAGTCATATGGTGCCGCATCCCAGCATGAAGACCCTACTATGGACCCACATGCCATTGCTGGTGAGCCATATGGTGCTGCATCCCAGAATGAAGAACCTACTATGGACCCACATGCCATTGCTGGTGAGCCATATGGTGCTGCATCCCAGAATGAAGAACCTACTATGGACCCACATGCCATTGCTGGTGAGCCATATGGTGCCCCATCGCAGCATGAAGACCCTACTATGGACCCACATGCCACTGCTGGTGAGCCATATGGTGCTGCATCCCAACATGTAGACTTTACTATGGACCCACATGCCATTGCTGGTGAGCCATATGGTGCCACCTCCCAGGATGAAGACCCTACTATGGACCCACATGCCACTGCTGGTGAGCCATATAGTGGTTGTCTCTAAACTGAAAATCTTCAGCTGTTGCAAAACTACAACTCCTAGCATGCCCGGACAGCTGTTGGCAGTCCAGGAATGCTCGGAGGTGTAGTTTTGCAACAGTTGAAGGTCCACAGTCATAGGGCATCAACAAGAACGCCAGTAGACTACTACGGGCCCTGTACTTCAAATCCAAAATGACACCAACCTGTAATACGGCGATATGCCGCAAACGCTCTTCATCCTCTGGCTATAAACCATAAGTTCTCATTCACAGGCCGCAAGAAAACATCTTGAAAATGAGGGGGGAAAACAACGGGACCACCAAAGTATATTAGAAAAGTTACACTTGTAACTTGGAGGCTGGGCTTTGTTTTTGCAGAACATCGAACTGCACGTTCCAGCAGTACATGGCGGTCCACCGGCCACTTCCAGTCACTCGTCCCCCTTGGTCACCGTTGCTCCCTCCGAGGCTTAATCGGGGACCATTTAACCAGATTGGACAATTGGCCTTATTAGCTTACACACCTCTGTACAAATTCTCCTCGCAGGCGGCGCCGAAGGAGGAGGAGGAGGGGGGACGGAACGGAGCAGATAATCACCGCTATCACCCAGCCGCCTGATGCACATTAGCCAAATAGTTATGCAAATATCACAATTTACAGTGGAGAAATGAGAACCTTCAATTCTCAATTGATTTTTATCGCTTTTATTCCCCGGCAATGTCCCACGGTCATTTTTTTCCTTATTTTTTTATTTTATTTTTTTAATTTAATTTTTAATTTTTTTTTTTTTTAATCGCCGGGTTTCGAAGACTTGAGCGATAATGAAGAAGGATTGTGTCTGGTGCAGCAGTCACTATGGGTCTGACCTCCTTAACATTTCATGTACAAATGGGGCTAAGAAAGGCTGCTGCCAAATTAGCCATTACCTCCCACCGAGTCAGCGCTCCTGTCCCATTATTCACAGGGACCCTACTGGGAGCAGCTGAGGCCGGGGACTGTATGTGAGAGACAACCACTAAAGCATGTACTTGTTAACTGCTTCAGACCCATACAAGGCGCCCTCCGGCATGGCTGGGAATAGGAGAAATCCCACATT
This sequence comes from Hyla sarda, assembly GCF_029499605.1. Taxonomy (NCBI): domain Eukaryota; kingdom Metazoa; phylum Chordata; class Amphibia; order Anura; family Hylidae; genus Hyla; species Hyla sarda. Next base: position 512,408,134 of record NC_079190.1, on the reverse strand, counting down.
CCCATTATCTGGGTGAAAAGAAAAGCGGGCCGGCGAAGGGTCGGGGCAGGGTGGGGGAGCGCCCAATTACATTTATACCTGTAATTTCTATATAACAGATGCCTGGACATAAAAAAGTTTTTTCAGCTGTCCTGACTGAGCTGTGTAATGACATCTCTATGGCACGAGATAATACGAGTGGCGCATTACCGTCACCGGCAGCACCATGGGAATGGCTAATATATACAGTAGACTGGAGGACAATGCACCCACTACAAAGCGTGGCCCTTCTGCTCTATAGAGCTAGACACATTTACAGGCACAACCGCTCATTTTCTAACTAATGGGCCTAAAAAAAAATTCAGACATAAAATAAGGAATGAATGAATTGCCTTGAGGGGTGCATGCAGAGGGGGGACAAAGAAAAATAAAAATAGGACCCCCCCCACCCCCTTTTGTTAAGACTGGGTTGAGACCACACTGTCTAGTTATTGAGGGCTTGGTGCATGTTACTTTCCCATCCTTCGAAAGCCAGGTGATCCTCCATTGTCTGGAAAGAGGCAACTGTTCCCAGTCCTATAAGGTCCTACAGACTCATGGGTGTAATATTCCAGGATATGACTAAGTATGGCTACTTGGCTGTAGTTTCATGGCTCTTTTCCACCATAGTCCACTCATCATCATGGACAAAGGCTGTTGCCACAACAGGGTTAAATCCCATGAACAATTACACGTGAATCCTGGACACCACAAGTGGAGTGTGGACACCTTCCTAGGACATCTCTATTATCTGTACTGACAGTGAAACCAAGGGGACATGAGATCCTTAGCACAAGAAGAAGAAGAAGGCGGCCCAGGAACACTCACCGCTCCTGAAAACATGTCCTTGGCACATCTCATTGTAAACTCTGATACTAACGATGTACAATGTACTAGGTAAAGATAAGGAATGAATCCTCTTGAGGAACGTGTATGCTAAAGTCCCCCTCTTCCTTTGCTAAAGACTGTGTTGCAACCCCAACTCCTAGATCTGGAGGGCTTGCTGCATTTTACTTTCCCATCCCTCGAAGGCCAGGTGATCCTTCATTGTCCTATAGAGAAGGTCCTATAGACTCTTCCAGTCATGGCTGTAATATTCCAGGATGTGACTAATCATGGCTACTTGGCATTTGTTTCATGGTTCTCCACCATAGTCCGATCATCATTATGGAGAACGGCTGTTGCCACAACATGAGACAACTACACACTGGTACCAGCACTGGAGCATGGACACCAGTCTAGGACATAACAGGAACCTCAGGTCTCTATGGACTGAACTGAACAAGTTGTTACAACCACGGCAGAAGAAGATGGCCCAGGAGTACCTACCACTCCTGCAACTAGTAACACGTCCTGGACACAACGCATTGTAAAATCTGATACTTACCAAGTAAAATGTACTAGATGAAGATAAGGAATTAATCCTCTTGAGGGGTGTATGCTGAGAGGAAACAAAAAAATAGGACCCCCTCCCCCTTTTCTAAACACTGGGCTGCAACCCCAACTTTTAAATCTGGAAGGATTGGTGCAATTCCCAAGCTTCGAAGGCCAGGTGATCCTTCATTGTCTAGAGTCCTATAGAGAAGGTCCTACAGACTCTTCCATACCATGGCTGTAATATTCCAGGACGGGACTGATCATTGTTACTTGGCTGTAGGTTCATGATTCTTCCCCACCATAGTCCATTCTTCATTATGGACAATGACTGAAGCCTCAGGTCTCTATCGTCTGTACTGACAAAGGAGACATGAGATCCTAAGCAGAGGAAAAAGGAAGATGGCCCAAGAACACCCACCTGTCCTAAGGAAGATGGCCCAGGAACACCCACCTGTCCTAACGAAGATGGCCCAGGACACCCACCTGTCCTAAGGAAGATGACCCAAGAACACCCACCTGTCCTAAGGAAGATGGCCCAGGACACCCACCTGTCCTAAGGAAGATGACCCAAGAACACCCACCTGTCCTAAGGAAGATGGCCCAGGAACACCCACCTGTCCTAACGAAGATGGCCCAGGACACCCACCTGTCCTAAGGAAGATGGCCCAGGAACACCCACCTGTCCTAAGGAAGATGGCCCAGGAACACCCACCTGTCCTAACGAAGATGGCCCAGGACACCCACCTGTCCTAAGGAAGATGACCCAGGAACACCCACCTGTCCTAAGGAAGATGGCCCAGGAACACCCACCTGTCCTAACGAAGATGGCCCAGGACACCCACCTGTCCTAAGGAAGATGGCCCAGGAACACCCACCTGTCCTAAGGAAGATGGCCCAAGAACACCCACCTGTCCTAAGGAAGAAGGCCCAGGAACACCCACCTGTCTTAAGGAAGATGGCCCAGGAACACCCACCTGTCTTAAGAAAGATGGCCCAGGAACACCCACCTGTCCTAACGAAGATGGCCCAGGAACACCCACCTGTCCTAAGGAAGATGACCCAGGAACACCCACCTGTCCTAAGGAAGATGGCCCAAGAACACCCACCTGTCCTAAGGAAGAAGGCCCAGGAACACCCACCTGTCTTAAGGAAGATGGCCCAGGAACACCCACCTGTCTTAAGAAAGATGGCCCAGGAACACCCACCTGTCCTAACGAAGATGGCCCAGGAACACCCACCTGTCCTAAGGAAGATGACCCAGGAACACCCACCTGTCCTAAGGAAGATGGCCCAGGAACACCCACCTGTCCTAAGGAAGATGGCCCAAGAACACCCACCTGTCCTAAGGAAGATGGCCCAGGAACACCCACCTGTCCTAAGGAAGATGGCCCAGGAACACCCACCTGTCTTAAGGAAGATGGCCCAGGAACACCCACCTGTCCTGCAACTAGTGATATATCCTCATAGTGATATTCCATACTTACCAAGTACAATGTACTAGATGCTGTGAATACAAGTAATCGAGTCCTGGAGAACATAGAGGTCTATGGGAAAAACCATAAGACAAAAGCCATAAAGCTTCATCCCCAGTAGAAACATGTGAAGGAAATAAAAGCATTGGATGAGAGGAACATGAAGTCTTGTTCCTGGCAGCGGATCACACGTCCGTATATCTGAACATCTTGGGTTCACACTAAATGAGCAGCAAATGTTAAACGGCGCTTTACACTTTACACCAGCGTATTCCTGGACACATAATCCCCATTTATTACAGCACTTAGAGCAGCGTAATGGTGTAAGGTTACCAAAGACACAGCAGAGGCCGACATGTCCCCGAGATACTACTACAGCCCAACATACAGATGACACATAGATCTATCTCATATCTATCTATCTATCTTATATCTATCTATCTATCTCATATCTATCTATCTATCTATCTATCTATCTATCTCATATCTATCTATCTATCTATCTATCTCATATCTATCTCATATCTATCTATCTCATATCTATCTAACTATCTATCTCATATCTATCTATCTATCTCATATCTATCTCATATCTATCTCATATCTATCTATCTATCTATCTCATATCTATCTATCTATCTATCTATCTCATATCTATCTATCTCATATCTATCTAACTATCTATCTCATATCTATCTATCTCATATCTATCTATCTATCTATCTATCTCATATCTATCTATCTATCTATCTATCTATCTCATATCTATCTATCTCATATCTATCTATCTATTTATCTATCTATCTATCTATCTATCTCATATCTATCTATCACATATCTATCTATCTATCTATCTATCTATCTTCTATCTATCTATCTATCTCATATCTATCTATCTATCTATCTTCTATCTATCTATCTATCTATCTCATATCTATCTAACTATCTATCTCATATCTATCTCATATCTATCTCATATCTATCTATCTATCTATCTCATATCTATCTATCTATCTATCTATCTCATATCTATCTATCTCATATCTATCTAACTATCTATCTCATATCTATCTATCTCATATCTATCTATCTATCTATCTATCTATCTCATATCTATCTATCTATCTATCTATCTATCTCATATCTATCTATCTCATATCTATCTATCTATTTATCTATCTATCTATCTATCTCATATCTATCTATCACATATCTATCTATCTATTTATCTATCTATCTATCTATCTATCTCATATCTATCTCATATCTATCTATCTATTTATCTATCTATCTATCTCATATCTATCTATCTATTTATCTATCTATCTATCTATCTCATATCTATCTATCTATCTATCTATCTCATATCTATCTATCTATCTATCTATCTTCTATCTATCTATCTATCTATCTATCTATCTTCTATCTATCTATCTATCTATCTCATATCTATCTATCTATCTATCTCATATCTATCTATCTCATATCTATCTATCTATCTATCTATCTTCTATCTATCTATCTATCTCATATCTATCTATCTATCTATCTATCTCATATCTATCTCATATTTATCTATCTCATATCTATCTATCTATTTATCTATCTATCTATCTATCTCATATTTATCTATCTATCTATCTATCTATCTATCTCATATCTATCTATCTATCTATCTATCTATCTATCACATATCTATCTATCTCATATTTATCTATCTCATATCTATCTATCTATCTCATATTTATCTATCTCATATCCATCTATCTCATATTTATCTATCTATCTCATATCTACCTATCTATCTCATATCTATCTCATATTTATCTATCTATCTCATTTCTATCTATCTATCTATCTATCTATCTATATATCTCATATCTATCTATATCATTTCTATCTATCTCATATCTATCTAACTCATATCTATCTATCTATCTATCTATCTCATATCTATCTATCCATTATCTATCTATCTCTTATCTATCTATCTATCTATCTATCTATATATCTCATTATCTATCTATCTATCTATCTATCTATCTCATATCTATCTATCTATCTCATATCTATCTGTCTATCTCATATCTATCTATCTCATATCTATCTCTTATATATCTATCTCATAGCTATCTATCTATCTCATATCTATCTATCACATATCTATCTATCTCATATCTATCTATCTATCTCATATCTATCTATCTCATATATATCTATCTATCTATCTATCTAATATCTATCTATCTATCTATCTCATATCTATCTATCTCATATCTATCTATCTCATATCTATCTATCTCATATCTATCTATCTCCTATCTATCTATCTCCTATCTATCTATCTCCTATCTATCTATCTCATATCTATCTATCTATCTATCTATCTATCTATCTATCTATCTAGCAGCAGGAAAGACCACAGCACACAAAAAGAATTAAAGTGCAAAAAAGGGTGATTTTATTCCATCATAGGCAAGCAAAAAAAGCAACGTTTCGGTAGCCTCATACCACCATCTTCAGGCTTCAGGTGGTATGAGGCTTCCGAAACGTTGCTTTTTTTGCTTGCCTATGATGGAATAAAATCACCCTTTTTTGCACTTTAATTCTTTTTGTGTGCTGTGGTCTTTCCTGCTGCTAGATAGATAGATATGAGATAGATAGATAGATATGAGATAGATAGATAGATATGAGATAGATAGATAGATATGAGATAGATAGATATGAGATAGATAGATAGATAGATATGAGATAGATAGATATGAGATAGATAGATAGATAGATAGATATGAGATAGATAGATAGATATGAGATAGATAGATAGATATGAGATAGATAGATAGATAGATAGATATGAGATAGATAGATATGAGATAGATAGATAGATATGAGATAGATATGAGATAGATAGATATGAGATAGATAGATATGAGATAGATAGATATGTATAGATATTGCTACTCAAGTTGGGGCCCCTAACCAGGACCCCTATGACGGCGTGTACCTCTTCTATTTTTCTACTACTCCTGGCGGATGTGCTGCTTCTTTTTGCTAAGTTTATTTATCTATCTATCTATCTATCTCATATCTATCTATCTATCTATCTCATATCTATCTATCTATCTATCTATCTCATATCTATCTATCTATCTCATATCTATCTCATATCTATCTATCTATCTCATATCTATCTATCTCATATCTATCTATCTATCTCATATCTATCTATCTCATATCTATCTCATATCTATCTATCTATCTATCTCATATCTATCTATCTCATATCTATCTATCTCATATCTATCTATCTCATATCTATCTATCTCATATCTATCTATCTATCTATCTATCTCATATCTATCTATCTCATATCTATTTATCTATCTATCTATCTATCTATCTATCAATCTATCTGATATCTATCTATCTCCTATCTATCTATCTATCTATCTATCTATCTCATATCTATCTATCTATCTATCTCATATCTATCTATCTATCTATCTATCTCATATCTATCTATATATCTATCTATCTCATATCTATCTATCTCATATCTATCTATCTATCTCATATCTATCTCATATCTATCTATCTATCTATTTCATATCTGTCTCTCGCTCTCATATCTATCTATCTATCTATCTATCTATCTATCTATCTCATATCTATCTATCTTATATCTATCTATCTCATATCTATCTCATATCTATCTATAATCTATTTATCTATCTCATATCTATCTATAATCTATCTCATATCTATCTATCTCATATCTATCTATCTATCTATCTATCTATCTCTATCTATCTCATATCTATCTATCTATTTCATATCTGTCTCTCGCTCTCATATCTATCTATCTATCTATCTATTTCATATCTGTCTCTCGCTCTCATATCTATCTATCTATCTATCTATCTCATATCTATCTATCTTATATCTATCTATCTCATATCTATCTCATATCTATCTATAATCTATTTATCTATCTCATATCTATCTATAATCTATCTCATATCTATCTATCTCATATCTATCTATCTATCTATCTATCTATCTCTATCTATCTCATATCTATCTATCTATTTCATATCTGTCTCTCGCTCTCATATCTATCTATCTATCTATCTCATATCTATCTATCTATCATTCTATCTATCTCATATCTATCTATAATCTATCATTCTATCTATCTCATATCTATCTATAATCTATCTACTGTTCTGTCTACCTATCACATTCTCATGTATCTATCATGTAAGCAGTGCAGAGTATTTCAGCACCGCTCCATAAATCTGCCCACTTAACCAACTCCGACCTGTAAAGACCCCATCAGTGGCCCCTGCCGGATGTTTCTATGGAGCGGCTCTACATGATTGTGATAGAATCCATTGGGTCATCACAGTAAAGAGGCAGCGGAGCGCCCCCCGTGTCAAGTGCCTTCAATAACCCGCTGCACAGAGAGGAAAAAAAACCACAGCAAAAACAACAGACAAATCTTCCCAAAATCCGTCGTCTTGGGAGATGCGCCCCCTTGTTTTCCGCTCCTCGGCCGCCGACTGTTAATGGCGTTTTCGCTGCTCTCCTTAAATAAAATCAAGCTCATGCCGGATCAATAAAAATGATGCCCATTTCCCTAATGGCAGCCGGTTGCCATTTGCTATTCAAATCAGACGAGATAAATTACAGAACATGCCAGGGAACAGGCCAGTGAATTAAGATAAGCCTCCCGAGGACGGGCAGCATTATTAATCTTTTAAGACACGATCATATTTCTTCTTGACAGTGTGCGGAGACTCTCAGTCATGCTGCACCCAGATTGAAATATCAGCTGCTGCAAAAATCAATAGCGCCAGAAACACAATCATATTCGGTCCCCGAAGGCCCCGGCTAAGCAGCGCCCGCGTTCTCTATCAACCCCCCCCCGGGCCCAAAACTATAGCGCAACGCAAATCCAGAACAAAGGACGGGCAGATTGTCACCGCCGCGTCCATCGAACAAAACAGATGCTAACATCCTCGGCTAAAAAGCCCAGACAAGCTCGCAATCCGCGCTCATTGTCTTAGAGGCTTCCGAAAAAAAAAAAAAGGTTTGGAATAATCCCTCCCAAAAAAAAAATTCGGCACCGTCACTATAGCAACGTCAGGTGTTCCCTTTTTTTTCCCCCTAATATATTCATCTTAAATCCTTTCAAGTGATTCTTCAGTTCACCTCACCCAGGCTACGAAAAAAGAAAAAAAAACAATGCCGGCTCTCGTGTTCGATCAAGGAGGAAGGTTAACGGCGAGGACGGAGACATGACCGCAGGGCGCGTTTTTAGGTTTTTGTATCGGATAAGTAAATTCATATGTATCTTAACTATCGCGTCTGAGAATGTGAGGTCTGGCAAGGTACCGTGCAGTGAAATCGCAGAGGTTTTATTCTGATATAAGGTACAGAACTGACGGGTTTCAGGTGCACATAGCACCCTTACTCATGCTTCTAATGTTACAAGCTGTGTTCTTTCCGATCTGCCTAATTTATAAATTAAAGGGGTACTCCGCCTCTACACTCCTTACCCCTTATCCAAAGGATAGGGGATAAGATGTCTGATCGTGGGGGGGTCCCGCCACTGGGGAACCCCGCGATCTCAGCTGCGATCTCACCCCGCGACCCCAGATATCCGTTGCACTGATCGAACTTCATTTTGTGCTGGATGACTGTCGATGCGGGGCAGAGGCTCGTGACATTGTGGTCACACCCCGCTCATGACGTCACGGCCATGCCCCCTCAATGCAAGTCCATGCCCCCTCCCATAGACTTGCATTGAGGGGGCGTGGCCGTGACATCATGAGCGGGGCACAGCCTTGACGCCACGAGTCTCTGGCACTGAACCCGATGCTCTAAATGACAGCTGGATGCAGCACGGAGATCATGGGGGTCCCCAGCGACGGGAGCCCCATGATCAGACCCCCGCGATCAGACATCTTATCTTTGGATAGGGGATAAGATGTCCTTTAAATGGAAAAAATACTATTAGGAATTAGAAGTTATCCAAAGGCAGTGTTTCCAAACCAGTATGCCTCCAGCTGCTGCAAAACTTCAACTACCAGCATGATGGGAGTTGTAGTTTTGCAACAACTAGAGTCATACTGGTTGGGAAACACTGTTCAAATGCATTAGAAAGGAGTCTATTGCTGACAACCATGAAAACTGACGGGTTTTGGGTGCACATAAGACCCTTACTCATACTTAAAGGGGTTGTGCACTGCCCTAATTTTCGGAGCTCCGCTCACAGCGTCCGGAAGTTCATTACTCCGAAAGCTGTGTGCGGGCTTCCGTGTTCGCGGCCGCCGGGCGTGACGTCACGCCCGGCCCCTCGTGACATCTTGCCCGCCCCCTCGTGACATCTCGCTCGCCCCCTCAACGAAAGTCTATGGGAAGGGGGCGCGACCCCACGAGGGGGCGGGGGAGATGTCACGAGGGGGCGGGCGAGGGACCGGGCGTCACGGACGTCACGCCCGGCGTCCGCATACATGGAAGCCCGCACACAGCATTCGGAGTAATGAACTTCCGGACGCTGTGAGCGGAGCTCCGAAAATGAGGACAGCGCACAACCCCTTTAATACTACTATTGTAACCTGTGTTCTTTCCATTCCACCTGGTTCATAAATGTAATGACCAAATATACGATTAGGATTTAAAGTAATAGGTGTCTATTGCTGGCAGCCTCCAGTGCCGATTCCCTCCCGCATTGCACGATTATCATATCCAAGAAGGAAATAAGCAGATGATGAATAGATATGGTGTAACTTCCTGATCCATCCTAATGTAGCCATGTTTGATGACCATTCACATGTTACTCATTCAGCCAACAGCCGTCTCGACAGATCCTTCCACACATGTACACTTAGCTCAGCTGAGTGTACACGTGTTCTATATGGGAAGAGTGGAGAAAGCTGCAGCCAGACACCTCAGCTGGCAGCTTACCGCCCCCAAGAACACAAAAAAGGTAAAATAAAGCCTAGCAGGTGACGAGTTTCGAGCTGACCTAGCTCTTAATCAGGTAGTTGGGAGAGTCACTGCGCAGATTGAGGACTTTACCAGCACTGTGGCCTCTTTGTGATTAGGGGTAACAAAAATTGCCCCAACGACTTTATATTTATTTTTTTAACTCCCGTTAAGATGGTTTTCAGGTCCTACAACCGATGTTGCCCTTCTTTGCAAACATTCAATATAACAACTAAAGGGTTCACACAACCCATGAGGAAGGTGACTGAGACTAATGTCCCACCCATTGACCCTTGTTACTTTCCTAATATGGCTATAATCATCAGAGAAGATCTGTGCAGGTTTAGATCTTAGGGGAATTAAATGGACTCCCTTGGTTCTTGCAGCTCATAGCAGATGTTTCTATTATATGTACCTCTCCCACATGGCGATACCTCTTGGTATTGTTGACTGCATCAAATATATATTCTTTCCTTCACAAGTTAATTCAGGAAGGATGTATTAACTTTTTACTTAAAGGGGTTCTCCTCCACCATAAGGTGATTTTAGTACATACCTGGCAGACAGTAATGGACATGCTTAGGAAGGATCTGCGCTTGTCTTGGGGATAAATGGCTATGTTGTAAGATTACCATAACACTGTGGCTAGCTTTTTGTGAACTGGTATTTCCTGTTTGACTTTTCTTTTTTGCCTACAAATCCCACAATTTCATTTCCTCCCTCCCACACATCAGTCACCCCACCCATTGAAACATAAATGAGCTGCATCCATTCAAAAGACCTGTGGTTTTCAATCAGGGTGCCTACAGCTGTTGCATTAGTTGCAGATTGATCCCTCCACCCATTGAAGCAGACAGGCTCCCTGTCATCAGCTGACTAGTGATGTCAGGACTCAGCTGCATTGCAACCTGGGAAAAATCTGAGACAACAGTCATTTTGTATGCTGATAAAAATAAATATTGGGGTGAAAATCACAGAAGAATTGTGAGAAAAAACCGTCACACACAGGTACAGACACTATATTATGAACTACACTAACTTTACAGCCCCTGTAGCATAGTCAAATAAAAAACATTCCTGGAATACCCCTTTAACATAGTGTTCCTTGTGTAACTAGCAGACACTTTCTAATTCACTTGCTTTTAAAATTATCAACATAAATATGTTTAAAATATAATATAGAAACGGCCACTAGGTGGCTCTGTTCGGTTCCCTGCCACAATTAATACAGTGAGTTTGGTCTCCTCCCAGCCTGGCAGGAATCCGAACCACAACATGGAGACCATATTGTAGGCTGGAATTGATGGAGTCAGAACCAGTATAAAGAGGTACCCATACACCTCCAACAGCTGTAGGCCAAATGCTTGGTTGGCCAACAGCTATTTTTTACGACCCACCCTTCCCCCCATATACACACATGCTCATCTCAATGTATGCATGCTCATTTCATAGGACGAGAGAAAAACGATGCAAGGCACCTCTGGTGGAAGCGTATCTCCTGTGGGAATGAAAGATCGGGGCACATTGAAATCCAACATGCCGTATACTTCCTTCTCGCACTGGAGAAGAGTTGAAACATCTCATAGATATGAGATAGTTGGTCAATACGTCCTCCGCAGGGTTCAGTCGACTTTCCTCTAATGTGTACAAGTCCCATAAGTGTCCCCAAAGTCCAAAACTAGAAAGTGAGCAGAGACATGAAGATCACCAGACTAAATATAATCTCAACTACACATGGACCACAGGAAGAACTATTAGTGATCTATGATGGTTCTCATGGTTGATGATGGTAACGAAGACTCTATGGAGGCCATAGCTGGTCACTATTTGAGCAGTGATAAATTTATGACGGGTTTATGCAGTCGTGATTCCACCCATTTATTACAGGACGTGTGAGGAACACAATGTCTCCTCCGCTCGTCGTATGCCGGGCACAGACAATACATCTGAATATGCGAGAGCTGAATGAATACGCAGGCTTAGAAAATAATTCACATCTTATTTTAAAATATCCTGCTTCACTTCCATAGAACTTGGAGCCACATCACTTGCGTGAATGGAAAATATTATGCATCTAGTTGCTATTGGCGTAAAAACAGAAGGAACATCTGCTGAAGTTCACAGGACTCGATTCTGGAACGGAGCTGCTAAGATCCCCACCAGTTATGTAGCTAAACTTAAACAATAGAACAGAGGGCTAAGTCACAAGGAGAAGTCTGCTAATATATTCTTCTTAAAGACACAGGGCTGCTCAGAAGAAGAGTCTAGATTATCAACGCGTTTCAAAAGATGGCCGAAAGGCAAATGGTGCTACAGGATGACCGGGGACTACACCTATAGGGTCCTTCTTCAGTCATTGGCTGGAGAGGAGCCTTCGATGAGAGTTGTGGTGTATACTGTCTGTATTCTACTGACACTCCAAGGAATATATATATATATATATATATATATATAGTGGCACTACTTCTCCAAAACTATCAGGGTTTCTCAGCCAATGTAGCTCTGTCACTATAGGAGACCAAGGTCCTGAATCCGCGGCTCTGGCGGTGCTGGGAACCAGAATTAAATTCAAGTCACTGCAATATTCTAGTATAGAAAAACACGGTAACCCGCACTCACAGCAAGGCTTAAAGGGGTTCTCCACTGGAAACATTTTTTCTTTATCAACTGATGACAGAAAGTTAAACAGATTTGTAAATTTGCTCCACAGGAAGTTCTTTTCTTTTTGAATTTCTTTTCAGTCTGACCCCCCAGTGCTCTCTGCTGACACCTCTGTCCATTTCAGGAACTGTCCAGAGTAGGAGAGGTTTGCTGGGGATTTGCTTGTACTCTGTACAGTTCCTAAAATGGACAGAGGTGTCAGTGTTCAGACAGAAAGGAAATTCAAAAAGAAAAGAACTTCCTGTGGAGCATACAGAAGCTTATAAGTACTAGAAGGATTTTTTTTTTAACAGAAGTAATTTATAAAGCTGTTTTTAACTTTCTGGCACCAGTTGATTTAAAAAAAAAAAATGCTTTCCAGTGGAGTACCCCTTTAAGCCAGATGACTCCGCTTTACATCCTCCAACGGACCCAGACTTCCTGCAGGGTGCTCAGAGGCGACTGATGGCGGTTTCGCGCTGTGCGCGCTTCTTCCGGCCTCGAGGCCGGAAGAAGCGCGCAAAGCGCGAAACCGCCGGCAGTCACCTCTGAGCGCCCTGAAGCAGGAAGTCTGGAACCGGGTCCGTTGGAGGATGTAAAGCGGAGTCGTCTGGCTTAAGCCTTGCGGTGAGTGCGGGTTACCGTGTTTTTCTATACTAATATACGGTCTCCTCAGAGGCAAATCTATATCTTGGTTTTACCTTGATACCCACCTGAATGTATGTATTGGTAAGGGTAAATTGTCCCGATCTCTTGGATGTGTCCTCGTTAAGTTAGACCCTTACTTTGCAAAAAGAGGATATACTTGGGCTTCAGAAATTGACTATTATACAGAAAGAACAAGACTTGCGAAAAGCAAGACAATTTGGCAATACTTGGGGGATTGGTGGGAACCATGGAATCCTATCTGCTCCGCCGAGACGATAGATTTCAGAAACCACAATTATCCACACTCCTCCACTGACAAATACCTGTACTCAGACATATGAAACGTTTTGATCAGTCGAGGTCTGAGTGTTCAGACCATGACTGATCACTAGATAGAGCCAGGAGAATTGTATGTGACCGAGAAGGTCACATAATGGAGCATTGTGCTGCTCTTCCCGCTCGTTCTACTGACTGGTCAAGGTCTGAACACTCAAACCTAAAATATAAAATGTTGACTGTTTTAAAGACCTTGTAAAGACATCAACTGGATCGAGTTCCATGAAGCTTCTTTCGGCCAAGCAATAACTGCAGGGGAAGGAAGTAGTGTGGTCCTGCCATCAAATGAATGGCTGACCATGTAATGTATGGACTGGTGCCTATATACTCCGGGTCACAGGGGACGATCCAGAGCTAGGCACCTCACATTCATGTTTTTTTATTTCTTCAAGCAATAGCCCCAGAACCGTCCATCTGGGTGTTACAGTCGCCACTGGACACAGCTTTGGCATGTTATTGCCCCATCTGTCCACCCCCCCACCCTTTATCACTTGGGGAATCCACCATGTTCTGTCATATCTTGGAACCTGAATCAATACCATTTCCAAGAGCAAAGTCCTAGTGACCATCTGAAATGTGTCTGCAAACTGAACATTTTGGAGCGGTTGCAGCTGATTACTGGGAGTTTCACCATATACTCATGGGCGTGCGCATGGGGTGTGCCTGGGCACACCCTAATCAAACCTCAAACTTGAGGCCAGGGCTGGACTGGCCATTGGGCAGACGGGGCATTTGCCCAGTGGGTCGGGCCGTTCACCTGCCCTGTCGCGATACACCTGTTTTCTGCACTACACCGGCCACTGCTCTCAAAGTCTCGGCCTCCGCTTTGAAAGTAGGGGTCGGTGTAGTGAAGAAAACAGCCCGCTCTGCCTCCTCACTGACACAGCCCGTCCCTACCCTAAAAGGGGCCTCACTCCATCCGGTGACCAGTCCTTCAGCCCCAATTGCAGTAAACCAGGGCAGGGACACTGCTGCTTTATGAGCAGCAGACGTCCGTGCGCAGGCACGCCCCTGACGTCACAGACATCCCTGCCCCGGCTGCTCTGCTCCGAGGAGAAGAGGAACCCAGAGCCCCGCTCACTTCTACAGCTGACTAATCCTCCCCTACAAGGTAAGAGAGGAAGTGGGAAAGGAAGAAAGTATAAAGGAGGATAATTCAATGGCAGGGGGTGCGGAGGAGAAGAAGGCTGGGAAGAAACATGTGAAGGCGGATGACTGAAGAGGGGTGTGCGGAGGAGAAGGGGGCTGGGGGAAGATGACTGAAGAGGGGTGTGTGGAGGAGAATGGGGCTGGGGGAAGATGACTGAAGAGGGGTGTGCGGAGGAGAATGGGGCTGGGGGAAGATGACTGAAGAGGGGTGTGCGGAGGAGAAGGGGGCTGGGGGAAGATGACTGAAGAGGGGTGTGCGGAGGAGAATGGGGCTGGGGGAAGATGACTGAAGAGGGGTGTGCGGAGGAGAATGGGGCTGGGGGAAGATGACTGAAGAGGGGTGTGCGGAGGAGAATGGGGCTGGGGGAAGATGACTGAAGAGGGGTGTGCGGAGGAGAAGGGGGCTGGGGGAAGATGACTGAAAAGGGGTGTGCGGAGGAGAATGGGGCTGGGGGAAAATGACTGAAGAGGGGTGTGTGGAGGAGAAGGGGGCTGGGGGAAGATGACTGAAGAGGGGTGTGCGGAGGAGAATGGGGCTGGGGGAAGATGACTGAAGAGGGTTGTGCGGAGGAGAAGGGGGCTGGGGGAAGATGACTGAAGAGGGGTGTGCGGAGGAGAATGGGGCTGGGGGAAGATGACTGAAGAGGGGTGTGCGGAGGAGAAGGGGGCTGGGGGAAGATGACTGAAAAGGGGTGTGCGGAGGAGAATGGGGCTGGGGGAAAATGACTGAAGAGGGGTGTGTGGAGGAGAAGGGGGCTGGAGGAAGATGACTGAAGAGGGGTGTGCGGAGGAGAAGGGGGCTGGGGGAAGATGACTGAAGAGGTGTGTGCGGAGGAGAAGGGGGCTGGGGGAAGATGACTGAAGAGGGGTGTGCGGAGGAGAATGGGGCTGGGGGAAGATGACTGAAGAGGGGTGTGTGGAGGAGAATGGGGCTGGGGAAGATGACTGAAGAGGGGTGTGCGGAGGAGAATGGGGCTGGGGAAGATGACTGAAGAGGGGTGTGCGGAGGAGAAGGCGGCTGGTTGGGGGGGGCTGAGTAACAATGAAAGATGACTAAAGAGGGGTGTGCGGAGGGGAAGGGCTTGAGAAATGGATGACTGAGGGGTCTTGGGTGGAGAAGGGATCAGGAGGGGGTCAGAAAAAATGTTAAGGATGACTGGGGAGGATGAGTCTGGGGGGGGGGTGCAGAAAAGTGTGGAGGAGGATGACTGAGGGGTCTTGGGGGAAGCGGTCTGGGGGTGCAGAAAAGTAAAGGAGGATGACTGAGGGGTCTTGGGAAGGGGGCAGAAAAGTGTGAAGGATGATTGAAGGGGGTGTCTGAGGAGAAGGGGGCTGGGAGAGCAGAAAAGTGTGAAGAAGGCTGACTGAGGGGTCTTAGGGGTAAGGACTTCTTCCAGTTACATCTTTTTTTGTTCCTCATGCTCATCCTCTGTATAAAGACAATAATCATTATAACCCTGCCAGACACTGTGCCTACTGAATATAACTCACACATGACCCCTGAGGGGGAAGGGGTCTGGGGGGAGGTCAGAAAAGTGTTAAGGAGGATGACGGTCGCAGAGGAGTCTTGGGGACTTAGGGGTCTAAAGGAAGAGGGGAAAGATGGGTCTGAAAGAGTACTAAGGGGGTCTGGGGGGGGACTTGGGTCTCGTTCACACTGGAGTCTGTCGGGAGAAATCCACTTGCAGCAGCAACTCATTGTTTTCAATGGGATTCTGCTGCACTGTGCATAGTGCGAAATCGTCACAGTGGAATGGACATCTACCCAAAGAATGAACATGTTCATTCTTTGGGCTGAATTCCACCGGACTGCTTTACCATCTGTGAGATCCATTGACTTTAGCGGCGCCTAGCAGACATTCAGCTGGCTTAAAGGACATCTGCAACAAAAGACAACTTATCCCCTATCCACAGGATAGGGAATAAGTGTCTGATCACGGGGGTCCCACCACTGGGTGCCCCTGTGATCTCTCAAACAGGGCCCCCGCATTGCCGCTCTATTTGAGCGGCTAATACGCGTAGCATCATCTCTGAGGTCGATGGTACGTCCCCTCCATGCCCCCTCCCATACAGTTCTATGGGAGAGACGGGGAGGCACGAACGCTGCCTCTCCACCTCTCCCATAGAGATACATGGAGGAGGTGTGTCGGCCATGGCGTCACGCTGAGGCCAGCATGCCTCCTATGCGGGAGAGCCGTGGCCCCATGCAGGAGATCTCAGGGGGTCCCAAATTTTGTCTTTTGCTGCAGATGTCCTTTAATGTCCGCAGTGTGGGCGAGTACAGGGGTGAGATTTTGCTAAACAGAAGAAACACGTGTGAGTTATATTCCGGAGGCACAGTGTCTGTCAGGGTTATATTCAGGAGGCACAGTGTCTGGCAGGGTTATATTCAGGAGGCACAGTGTCTGGCAGGGTTATATTCAGGAGGCACAGTGTCTGGCAGGTTATATTCAGGAGGCACAGTGTCTGGCAGGGTTATATTCAGGAGGCACAGTGTCTGGCAGGGTTATATTCAGGAGGCACAGTGTCTGGCAGGGTTATATTCAGGAGACACAGTGTCTGGCAGGGTTATATTCAGGAGGCACAGTGTCTGGCAGGGTTATAATAATTATTTTCTTCATACAGAGGATGAGCATAAGGAACCAATGATGTCCAGTGTCAGACTCTGCAAAAAAAGATGTAACTGGAAGAAGTTCTGATGTCTGGACCAGATGAAGAAGAAAAGGAACAACAAAAGAGAAGACGTCTCCTGTCAGTCATTATAGCATTATGTATTCTGCCTGACTGTCCCATCACGGCTGAGGTCACTTATTATTTCGGCAGTGGAGATGGATGAAACTATACACTGATCTGTGGCTCTCCAACTGTTATAAAACTACAACTCCCAGTCCCATCATGCCTGAAACTCTGCAGGCATTATGGGAGTCGTAGCTTTGCAACAGCTGGAGAGCCACTTCAACCGTGGTGATTTTAGACTATGCAGTCCATTTTATTTTGGTGAGGTCCAACTGCGGGGTCCCACACCTAAAAAAGAAATGGGCTGCATAGTCTTATAATCCCGGGCCTATTTTTGGTCCCAGTCCGGCCCTGCATGAGGCTCTATCACCTGCCTTGCTGAGCATTTGTTAACCTGCCGATCCAATCCTCCTACACTATGCCAGCGATATCGCCGCACAGTGTAGGACGGACATGCTCCTCCTCCAGACCTCCCCTGTAGCATGCGCGGCGTCTACGCAAGTGTGAGGCACGGCCATGTGGTTACTGCGCAATACCAGCGGCATTACTCACTCTCCCAGAACGGCTTACGGCAGCCAATATCTGCTAGAGGTGATTTCTTCATTTTTAAATCATCAATTTGTAATAAATTGTGTAATTTATTGGTTATATAATTATTATTTGGTTATTATTAATTATAATTTATTGGTTATATAATTATTATTATTATGATAGTGTATAGCACTACCATATTTCTATGGATTCTCTAGTTAGTCACCCGAATTTTAGTTTAGCAGCTTTAATGATAACAGCCAATGTTTATTTATTTTATATATATTTTTCCAATTTTTTTTCCCCCATGTACACTAAGAGATAAGGAGAAAATTGTGCAGGTCTGTTTATGTATATGTGCATGTAAGCAAGAGTGTATTTGTGTGTGTATATGTATGTATGTATGTATATGTATATATACAGTGATCCCTCAACTTACAATGGCCTCAACATACAATAGTTTCAACATACAATGGTCTTTTCTGGACCATTGTAAGTTGAAACAAGACTCAACATACAATGCTATGGACAGTCCAGATCTGCAAAACGTGTCAATGGCTGGAAGAACCGACCAATCAGAATGGGCAATTTACTGGTAAAACTCCTGTATTACTGAAGCGTATGCAATGCCTGGTGTCTGGTAGCGCCCCCCACAGTACAGGGAGGTATTACATGTTCTGTACTCTTTACCTGTATTACTGAAGCGTATGCAATGCCTGGTGTCTGGTAGCACCCCCCACAGTACAGGGAGGTATTACATGTTCTGTACTCTTTACCTGTATTACTGAAGCGTATGCAATGCCTGGTGTCTGGTAGCACCCCCCACAGTACAGGGAGGTATTACATGTTCTGTACTCTTTACCTGTACCAGGATTAGCTGCTCTTTTGGACACCAGGTGAGGGCGGCTCCATGTTACTTTTTTAGGACACTGTGTGTACTGTATAGGACCCTGAGGAAGCTCCTGTTCTCTACATAGACCAGTGTTTCCCAAGCAGGGTGCCCCCGGCTGTTGCAAAACTACAACTCCCAGCATGCCCGGACAGCCTTTGGCTGTCCGGGCATGCTGGTAGTTGTAGTTTTGCAACAGCTGGAGGCACCCTGGTTGGGAAACACTGACATAGACAGTGGTTACAGCTCCCAGCAGATCTTTATTACTTTTATATATAAGGATTTGCTTTATCTCTATTAGTTATCTACTTATTTTTATTAAATTCTCACCTTTTCCTATTTTTGGATGACATTTTGGTGCCTTTAGAACCAATCACCAGGTTTCCATAGAGTTATGGTCCCAACATACAACGGTTTCAACATACAACGGTCGTCCCAGAACCAATTAATATTGTAACTTGAGGGACCACTGTATATAAATACGTACACGCGCGGTGTGAGTTTGTGCTTTAGGGTGCACACCCTAATACAATAGGCTGCGCACGCCTATGCATATACTCACAAGAAGTTTTTATTAAAACCCCGGAACAATGCCCCCCACCTGGGTGTTTTTTTTTTTTTGGGGGGGGATCAATTTCCCGTCCAGGAAACCTGTGTTTGATCCGCCAACGGGAAGTCACAGTTTGAGTTTTTAGGAGACCAGGGATCGATTCCTTGATAGGCAGTCACTTAGCTTTTAGTTTTTTTTCC
This sequence comes from Hyla sarda, assembly GCF_029499605.1. NCBI lineage: Eukaryota > Metazoa > Chordata > Amphibia > Anura > Hylidae > Hyla > Hyla sarda. The sequence continues at coordinate 512,388,595 of NC_079190.1, read as the reverse complement.
ATGTTATTAGAGTGGTGAGTATCCCAACTGTTATACAGGAAACCTGTGTTTGATCCCCCAAAGGGAAAGTGCCGTTTTGAGCTTTTAGGAGACCAGGGATCGAATTCCTAACAGGAGTTTAGTGATCTTTTTTGGTTATAACCTAATAAAGCGATTCATGCCAAGTGACATTTGAGCTGGTTGTACTCAGCCCTATAACATTTGCCAGTGACTTGCTTAGTTATGTGCTTTTTTTTTCCCGTTCTTGGTTATGTCACCATTAGTAATAGCAAAAAAAAACTATAAATATATGAGATCACTCTGTGAGAGTATAAATATATAATCCACCGGGAGATTTAAGATGCTGCCAAAGAGCAGCTTTTCTCGTCCTCGTACATAACACCACCTAAGAATAAATACATATAACCTGGGCCCGGGTATTCTTTAAGCGTGGCCTGTTGGGAGCACCGGGGTACGGGCCGGAGCTGCTCGTCTCGTTGCGGATTCACATAACATTGTCTCTACTCTTGCTCTTTCATTGCCCACTTGGCAATCACAATAATAAAGAGGGAGGGACAGACGAGTTAATTCTACCAAAATGAGACTTGGCCGAGGCGTCGGACAGGATTCGGCCATGATTAAAATGTGTAGGCCGACAGATCAGCCAAAGTGGATTTGTTTTCAGTAATTAAACTGCGGCTTCTTCTCCCTTTAAAGTCCGGCGCTGGATTAATGAGTTGGTACGGAGATGTTTTTCATCACTGAGATTAGCGTCGAGATTCAAGAGAGAATATTCTGTTCCCTGGGTAGCGGGTTCGGCAAAGGGAACGAGAACAGGAGGAGCACATCTGTCTGGCATTACAGTAAATGCTGCCGTCAGATGGTTTTTATGACTACCTAAAAAAGCACCTTCAGCATCTGCGGGAGTCCATATGGCCATACGTTTCCACTGCACACCTCCAGCCAAGCATGATGCCCCAGACCCCTATGTGTGGTTACTGGGTGCTGTCTGCTCTTCTACATCCAGCCATCTTCACTCCAAACTTCAACATCTCAAGGTGGTCATTTCTGTGCCACTTGGTCACCGGGGGTTTACCTCATTGCTCAATGTCAGCCATTCACAGAATTAGAGAGGGTAGCACAGTGTTTTCCAACCAGGGTGCCACTAGCTGTTGCAAAGCTACAACGCTCAGCATGCCAGGACTCATGCCGGAGTTTTAAAGGGTCCAAGGATCAATCCTCAAAGCAGAGTCATTAAGCTTTTAGGTTAAAATGCCCAGGCATTAACGCGTTCCGGTCACACATTCTGTACATTGTACCAAAAATATAATAATCAACCTCGGCTGCCGATTGTAGTTTGCTCTTATCCAGCGTTGGTGCCTCTACGGTGACTGAATGATTATTCCCCCATGTACAGAAGGCTGCGTCTCCAACAAGGTTTAGGTAAAAAGATGGTGCAATGGGAAAAAACACAAAAAACTAAAACAAGAGAACCTCTCACTATAAAATGTAGACATGTCCTAACATCATGCTTTCCAAACTGGGTGCAATTGGACCATCCGGTCCAAAGCAGCAGTCACTGCTGGTTATTGTTCGTTAGGGGCCACAGCCCTGCTGCTGATCTTGAACGGGCAGCCGATGCCATGGCCACTGTAGATCAGCAAGCAGCGCTGGCTGCCAGGATTGACCAGTGACACCCCTTCCATTGTGCCGAGGAGCAGAGCGAGAGGATGTCACTTGTCAGATTTTCGAGTAATAGTGCAGGGGGGGGGGGGGGGATCATGATGGGTGATGAAATGGCACAAGGCATAATGATGGTTGATAAAATGGCACAAGGGATCATAATGGGTGATGAAATGGCACAGGGGTTCATGATGGGTGATGAAATGGCACAGGGGACAAAGATGGAGGTGATTAAATGGCACAGGGGACGAAGATGGAGGTGATGAAATGGCACAGGAGATGAAGATGGAGGTGATGAAATGGCACAGGAGATGAAGATGGAGGTGATGAAATGGCACAGGGGACAAAGATGGAGGTGATGAAATGGCACAGGGAATGAAGATGGAGGTAATGAAATGGCACAGGAGATGAAGATGGAGGTGATTAAATGGCACAGGGGACAAAAATGGAGGTGATGAAACGGCACAGGGGACAAAGATGGAGGTGATTAAATGGCACAGGGAATGAAGATGGAGGTGATGAAAAGGCACAGGGGATGATGATGGAGGTGATTAAATGGCACAGGGAATGAAGATGGAGGTGATGAAAAGGCACAGGGGATGATGATGGGTGATGAAACGGCATAGGGGATGAAGATGGAGGTGATTAAATGGCACAGGGAACAAAGATGGAGGTGATGAAATGGCACAGGAGATGAAGATGGAAGTGAGGAAATGGCACAGGGGACAAAGATGGAGGTGATGAAATGACACAAGGGATCATGATGGGTGATGAAATGGCACAGGGGATGATGATGGGTGATGAAATGTCAAAGGGAGTGATGATGGGGGCGATAAAAATTGCACATAGGGTTATGATGGAGGAAATATAATGGCACAGGGGGTGATGAAATGGCATAGGGGGTGATGAAGTTGCACAGGGGGTGATAAAAGGGGTGATGAAGGGGAGGATGAAATGGCAGAAGGGGTGATAAAGGGGGAATAAATTGGCAAAGGGGGTGATGAAAGGGGTGCTAAAGTGGCACAATGGGGGATGAAATGGCATAAGGGGTGATGAAAGGGGTGATAAAGTGGCACAGGGGGTGATGGCGGAGAAGATGCAATGGCACAGGGGTATTGCAGCCACATTTGCTTAAAAGGGCAGAGAGAGAGAAGCACACAACAGCACACTTCTTCCCCCACTCTACGTGAGCGAGACCGAGCGCAACACGAGTCGGGAGAGAGCGTATAAGTGTTCTACTGATCGGTTGGGGTCTGAATGCTCAGACCCTGACCGTTAAAAACTTTTGATGTCTCAATATCTTCTCCTTTTCTAATGTCAGTGCCCATTTAAGGCCGTGTTCACACTAGCCTACCGTGGACCCATTTTTGCAGGCCCCGGCCTGACCGCAAATCTGATGAGCCAAACTGGAAGATGTCTTACAACAACCTTTATTTTCAGCGGTTGCAAAAAACAATTCCCAGCAGGCCTTCGGCTGTCAGGGCCTGCTGGGAATTGTTGTTTTTCAATAGCCAGAGGTCCACAGGTCGGGGATCACCGCACTGGAGTATATACAGTAATATTATGGGAGCAGCGTTCGTAGAGGAGACTCTGCATAGCCGCCTATTCAGAATAAAACACCTTCTGATTGCCAGATCTGAACGACGTTCCGGCAGAACATCAATGCCGATCTTGTGCGGGAGGGTTTGATGTGCTCAGGACACTGGAGATTTGCGCCTTCCAGGTAGAACATTTTCAAAGCGTTTTTTTGTAAGTGCCATTAATGTCTGACAATCCTACGCAGTAAAGGCTCGGCTGGCGCGGATGATCTGAGGTCTACAGCGTTTGAATCACTTCCAAGGAGATGTGGGGCGTAGAGGAGACGCTGATGAATCTATTTCTCCTGAAATTTCGCTTTGACTTTTTGATCGGAAAGTCACGCTACGGAAAACTACAACCGCGAGTATATAGAGCGCAGGAGAGATGCTCCACATCGCAACACAGCGCCGCGCTGACTGGACATTAGACCCCTTAACTAGGAGGGGATACAGCGGAGCTTTGGTAGTCCGCCGGGACTAGTTATAGAATGGCTGGTGATGGCCATGGTGTAAGGACGGATTCACACGTACAGGATCTGCTGCAGATATTATGGACTCCGATATCTGCCAATCCCAAAAGGGAACAGGTCAAGACCCCCATGGTTTCCTCCCTGCACGGTAGCGCCCTCTGTGCACCTGTTGTGTTGGATGTTCTAGCGCTGTTACGTTTTAGGGAATGAGCCTTCAGTATGACCTTAAAGCGGTACTCTGGACAAAAAAAGGTTTTCAAATCAACTGGTGCCAGAAAGTTATACAGTACTTATCAGCTGCTGTATGTCCTGGAGGAAGTCATGTAGTCTTTCCAGTACTTATCAGCTGCTGTATGTCCTGGATGATGTCATGTAGTCTTTCCTGTACTTATCAGCTGCTGTATGTCCTGGAGGAAGTCATGTAGTCTTTCCAGTACTTATCAGCTGCTGTATGCCCTGGAGGAAGTCATGTAGTCTTTCCAGTACTTATCAGCTGCTGTATGTCCTGGAGGAAGTCATCTAGTATTTCCAGTACTTATCAGCTGCTGTATGTCCTGGATGATGTCATGTAGTGATTCCAGTACTTATCAGCTGCTGTATGTCCTGGAGGAAGTCATGTAGTCTTTCCTGTACTTATCAGCTGCTGTATGTCCTGGATGATGTCATGTAGTGATTCCAGTACTTATCAGCTGCTGTATGTCCTGGAGGAAGTCATGTAGTCTTTCCAGTACTTATCAGCTGCTGTATGCCCTGGAGGAAGTCATGTAGTCTTTCCAGTACTTATCAGCTGCTGTATGTCCTGGAGGAAGTCATGTAGTCTTTCCTGTACTTATCAGCTGCTGTATGTCCTGGATGATGTCATGTAGTGATTCCAGTACTTATCAGCTGCTGTATGTCCTGGAGGAAGTCATGTAGTCTTTCCAGTACTTATCAGCTGCTGTATGCCCTGGAAGAAGTCATGTAGTCTTTCCAGTACTTATCAGCTGCTGTATGTCCTGGAGGAAGTCATGTAGTCTTTCCAGTACTTAGCTGCTGTATGCCCTGGAGGAAGTCATGTAATCTTTCCAGTACTTATCAGCTGCTGTATGTCCTGGATGATGTCATGTAGTGATTCCAGTACTTATCAGCTGCTGTATGTCCTGGAGGAAGTCATGTAATCTTTCCAGTACATATCACCTGCTGTATGTCCTGGAGGAAGTCATGTAATCTTTCCAGTATGGTTCAGCTGCTGTATGTCCTGGAGGAAGTCATGTAGTCTTTCCAGTACTTATCAGCTGCTGTATGTTCTGGAGGAAGTCATGTAGTCTTTCCAGTACTTATCAGCTGCTGTATGTCCTGGAGGAAGTCATGTAGTCTTTCCAGTACTTATCAGCTGCTGTATGTCCTGGAGGAAGTCATGTAGTCTTTCCAGTGCTTATCAGCTGCTGTATGTCCAGGAGGAAGTCATGTAGTCTTTCCAGTACTTATCAGCTGCTGTATGTCCTGAATGATGTCATGTAGTCTTTCCTGTGCTTATCAGCTGCTGTATGTCCTGGAGGAAGTCATGTAGTCTTTATAGTACTTATCAGCTGCTGTATGTCCTGGAGGAAGTCATGTAGTCTTTCCAGTACTTATCAGCTGCTGTATGTCCTGGAGGAAGTCATGTAATCTTTCCAGTGCTTACTAGCTGCTGTATGTCCTGGAGGAAGTCATGTAATCTTTCCAGTGCTTACTAGCTGCTGTATGCTTTAAAGGAAGTCATGTAGTTTTTCCAGTGCTCTCTGTTGCCACCTTTGTACGTGTCAGGAACTGTCCAAAGCAGAAGCAAATCCCCCATTGCAAACTTCTCCTGCATAGCAAACGTCTAGACAGAGGTGGCAGCAGAAAGCACTTTGGTCAGACTGGGAAGAACTACACAACTTCCTCTGAAGTATATCCTTCATACAGGTATATATTCTTCATCCAGGATATACAGCAGCTGATAATATGTCTTCCATCCATGTTCCAGGGTCGTTACTATAGGGCCCTATAAGGTGGCACAGACCCACCCGATGATGAATCCTGGGGCTCCTCTGTCGTTCTGCTCTTACTTTACTTCTGCTGAGACAGCAGATCGTACGTCTTGCCAGAAGCCAGCTGGCATTTGACATCTTTCTCGCAGCGTCTGCGCTGCCAAGATACACAAATGGTGAACTCTGGCCCCAATTTGCTTGTTTCCATCTGAAATCAATGTACAAAGATGACATCAATGGCGATGGCTACAATCATTAATGGATATTATCAGCAGATTTAGAAGCTTCTCCTTCCACCTTATAGATGATCCCGAAATCTATCAAGATCTTAGAAATCTATAAGTTGTCGCAGATCATGGAAGACATCTGTGCAGAAGGAGAGATCAAAAAATATCAAAAGTCCAATATATGGATTAAAGGGGTCATCCTAACCAAAGAGTCCCCCAATCCCATCACTGGTTGTTCATGATCACTTATTATGTAACATGAGTGTTGTAAAACACATTTGGGGTTCTTGTAATATTTGGGGTTCTTGTAATACAGTGATCCCTCAACTTACAATGGCCTCAACATACAATAGTTTCAACATACAATGGTCTTTTCTGGACCATCGTAACTTGAAACCAGACTCAACATACAATGCTAATGGAATCTGCGAAACGTGTCAATGGCTGGAAGAACCAGCAAATTGGATGGATATTTCACTGGTAAAACACCTGTTTTTCTAAAGTGCATGCACTGACTGGTGTCTGGTAGCGCCCCCTACAGTACAGGGAGGTATTACATGTTCTGTACTCTTTACCTGTATTACTGAAGTGTATGCACTGACTGGTGTCTGGTAGCGCCCCCCTACAGTACAGGGAGGTATTACATGTTCTGTACTCTTTACCTGTATTACTGAAGTGCATGCACTGACTGGTGTCTGGTAGTGCCCCCTACAGTACAGGGAGGTATTACATGTTCTGTACTCTTTACCTGTATTACTGAAGTGTATGCACTGACTGGTGTCTGGTAGTGCCCCCTACAGTACAGGGAGGTATTACATGTTCTGTACTCTTTACCTGTATTACTGAAGTGTATGCACTGACTGGTGTCTGGTAGCGCCCCCTACAGTACAGGGAGGTATTACATGTTCTGTACTCTTTACCTATGCCATGGTTAGCTGCTCCTTTGGACATCAAGTGAGGACGGCTCCTTTTTCCTTTTTTTTAGGACATTGCGTGTTCTTTACAGGACCCTGAAGAAGCTCCTGTCCTCTACACAGACCACTGTTTCCCAAAGAGGGTGCCTCCAGCTGTTGCAAAACTACAACTCCCAGCATGCCCGGACAAAAGGCGTCAAAATACATTAAAGGGGTACTCCGCCCCTAGACATCTTATCCCCTATATCCAAAGGATAGGGGATGAGATGTAAGATCGCCGCGGTCCCGCTGCTGGGGACCCCGGGGATCGTCGCTGCGGCACTGCTCTATCATTACAGCACAGAGCGAGTTCGCTCTGTGTGTAATGACGGGCGATACAGGGGACGGAGCCGGGCGATACAGGGGACGTCATGGCTCCGCCCCTCGTGACATCACGTCCCGTCTCCTTAATGCAAGTCTATGGCAGGGGGCGTGACGACCGCCGCGCCCCCTCCCATAGACTTGTATTGAAAGGGGCTGAGCCGTGACGTAACGATGCTCCGGCCCCTGTTTTGCGCGTCATTACGTGCAAAGCGAACTCGCTCTGTGCTGTAATAATAGTGCGGTGCCGCAGCGGGGATCCCGGGGTCCCCAGCAGCGGCACCGCGGCGATCAGACATCTTATCCCCTATACTTTGGATAGGGGATAAGATGTCTAGGGGCGGAGTACCCCTTTAACAATTTTTTTATGTGAAAGCAGCGACGCCTCCTGGGCGGCGCAATACTATCTTGCGAAAAGTTGTCTCTGAGGAACCTTCACCCTCCGTGGAGCCGGCATTGGACATATGGCCACACAGGTTCAGGAAAGGTAAAGCACCGAAGCAGTGGTCTCCAACCTGTGGACCTCCAGATGTTGCAAAACTCCAACTCCCAGCATGCCCGGACAGCCAACGGCTGTCCGGGCATGCTGGGAATTGTAGTTTTACAACATCTGGAGGTTCGCAGGTTGAAGACCACTGCACTAAAATAACAAAAAAAAAAAAACTACCCAAGTTGAAAATAAAATCCATTTCACATGGCGGCTATAAACCCCACAAAAGAAAATAACTCATGTCACTTGCTTATATACTGCAGGAGGGACCCCGAAATGGCTGCACAAGGGGTAAAATACGCGTCCTCTGTGGTGGTAAGTTCTGTGTAAAAGGCGCTGGGAACGGCTGATTTCAACATTTCCGTCAAAATTACTAACAACGGACACCAATTGATAAATTTGGTGCATGTCCACGAAAACCAAAGTGGAAAAAAAGGGTAAAAAGAAACTGTCAACAGGCAAAACTGATAAATACCCCCAATAGTTCATAAGGTGGAACAATGACCAGAGTCCATCATGTTCAACCTATATCCCTAATGAGTCCCTACTGGGTTGATCCAGATCTAGAATCCATAACCTGTAATGTTATTATTCTCCAAAAATGCATCCGGACCCCTTTTATATTCTTTTACAGAGTTCACCATGACACCTCCTCCGGGAGAGAATTCCACAGTCTCACTGCTCTTACAGTAAAGAATGCTATGTTTCCACGGAGCTCTGTCTGTATACTGCTGCTATCTCTACCGGATCAGGATATATATAGTAGTAATACCCCTCCCCTCCAGCTCTGTCTGTATACTGCTACTGCCTCCAGCTCTATCTGTATACTGCTGCTATCTCTACCGGATCAGGATATATATAGTAGTAATACCCCTCCCCTCCAGCTCTATCTGTATACTGCTGCTGCTATCTCTACCGGATCAGGATATATATAGTAGTAATACCCCTCCCCTCCAGCTCTATCTGTATACTGCTGCTATCTCTACCGGCTCAGGATATATATAGTAGTTATACACCTCCCCTCCAGCTCTATCTGTATACTGCTGCTGCTATCTCTACCGGATCAGGATATATATAGTAGTAATACACCTCCCCTCCAGCTCTATCTCTATGGGATCAGGATATATAGTAGGTATATACCACCCCTCCAACTCTATCTGTATACTGCTGCTGCTATCTCTATGGGATGAGGAAATATAGTATTCCTACACCTCCGCTCCAGCTCTATTTGTATACTGCTGCTGCTATCTTTATATGGGATCAAGATATAAAGTAGTTATACACCTTACCTCCAGCTCTGTCTGTATACTGCTGCTATCACTATGGGATCAGGATATATAGTAGGTATACACTGCCCCTCCAGCTCTATCTGTATACTGTTGATGAAATCTCCATGGGATCAGGATATATAGTAGTTATACATCTCCCCCCAGCTCTATCTGTATACTGCTGCTATCTCTATGGGATCAGGATATATAGTAGTTATACACCTCCCCCCAGCTCTATCTGTATACTGCTGCTGCTATCACTATGGGATCAGGATATATAGTAGGTATACACTGCCCCTCCAGCTCTATCTGTATACAGCTGCTATCTCTATGGGATCAGGATATATTCTAGTTATACACCTCCCCTCCAGCTCTATCTGTATACTGCTGCTGCTATCTCTATGGGATCAGGATATATAGTAGTTATACACCTCCCCCCCAGCTCTATCTGTATACAGCTGATATCTCTATGGGATCAGGATATATACTAGTTATACACCTTAACTTCAGCTCTATCTGTATACTGCTGCTATTGCTATGGGATCAGGATATATAGTAGGTATACACTGCCCCTCCAGCTCTGTCTGTATACTGTTGATGAAATCTCTATGGGATCAGGATATATAGTAGTTATACACCTCCCCCCAGCTCTATCTCTATACTGTTGCTGCTATCTCTCCAGCATCAGGGTATATAGTAATTATACACCTCACCTCCTGTATATGCTGCTATCTCTATGGAATAAGGATCTATAATAGTTCTACACCTCCCCTGAGGTTCTGTTCCCACATTGCATTTTTGCTGTTTTTTCCCAAAACAACGTAAAAAATTGTGTTATTTACTGCAATTCCACAAATCTTGATAAAAACTGTCATTCAGCAATTTTGGGAAAATCGTAACAAAAACAATAATATGGTAAAAATGCGCAATTTCAAATACAAAAAGGCATCAAAGCTGCACATATTGTGAACTGACACCAACGCACTTAGGAGTCTCGACAGTTTAGGCTTTTGGTTGCTGGAGTCTAGCCAGGTGATTAGGTTGGTCTCATTAGGATGAATTCCATGATAAGACTCCACCCCCTCTCTCTGCAAATCCAGTATGGCTGACCCATGCCTGCCACTTCAGCTAAAACAGGTAAGCACAAGGCATACGCAAGGCAAAAAAAAATGTAAAACCTCTAATAAAAGACCAGTTATGAGATAACAAAAACTCCTGCTGTCCAATCAAATTAACCATGAGGGATGGGACGCTGCTCAATGAGGTAACTGGACAAATCCATCGAAGTGGACATGAAATCTCATGAGTAACCAGCACATTGGACGAGAGCCCTGACCAGTCCCGGCCCATTGAGAAGAGCCCCTTGGTCCAATGACATCATTGAGGCCGTGTGAGGATACTCGAAAATTGTAGAGAAAAAAAAAACTGGTCTGAACTGAACTGGTCTCAGTGATTGGAAATTGGCATAACGAGAGCATGGCGTAGAAAGAGCCCGATTCTCTTGCTAAACAGGCATATTTTTCAGATGTCATCAGAATGGCCCTTGGAAACCCAAGGCACTTCACCCTGACAATACGTCCTATTCTTCCACTGCCGTCTTATGTCAGGAACCCCGTCCTGCCTCCTGCGGGCTTTCCGAATCAATTTTCACACTGAGCTATGGTCTGAATCTAATCTCACATAGAGCGCGAAGGAACACAGAATCCTCTGCTGGGATCAGCGTGTTAACCGCGCGCGTCACCAAAAATACACGAACTGTGCGCAGGTACCGGAGGCGCAAATTAAGTCAACACACAACATGATATTGGGAAGCTGGAATTCCTATATGGGGGGGGGGGGGGGGGGTATTCTACATTCGCAACTACTTTAGCTTCATGTTGCTACTACGTGTTTGGTGCAGACAGAAGGAGCGACACATCAACATTTTACATCGTTAAGATGCACAAGTCTGAATCGGCGTCTTCTCATACTTAGTGCCTCTTACTAAATGCATTGGTTCATTTCTTAAAAGGGGGTACTCCGCTGCTCAGTGTTTGGAACAAAATGTACCGAATGCTTAGAGCCAGTACCGGGAGCTTGTGATGTCATAGCCCCGCCCCTCATGACATCACATCCCGCCTCCTCAATGCAAGTCTATGGGAGGGGGCGTCACGCCCCCTCCCATAGACTTGCATTGAGGGGGCAGGGTGTGACATCATGAGGGGCGGGACTATGACGTCACGAGCTCCCGGTGCGGGCTATAAGCATTCGGAACATTTTGTTCCAAACGCTGAGCAGCGGAGTACCCCTTTAATATATCTTTATAGTTCACATTTTTTTCATACAACGTCACAAACCCCCCCCCCCCAGAGTTGTATAAAGGTTTAGTTATCACTTTTTTTTTTTTATTGAGTAGAGTATATACAAAGTATGCAGTACGCTCTTAATTTCCCCTACATATGATTACAGGCAAGCCAAACTTTGCATATTTTGCAATATAGCTTATCAGAGAAAAAAACAAAAAGCCTTGTTCTTCACTAATCAGTCTTCTCCCCCCCCTAAACTAATTATTAACTCTCCAAACTCTCCAAAGACTGCTTTCATCTGTCTCAAGAAGTCTATGGAGAGGGAAGAGAAGGGGGCTGCAGATTAAGTTTCATACAGTGCCTCCCCCTCGGGCAGGACTCGCAGTGTTCACTGCTCAATACTGCTCTGCTATGTTCTCCATGCTGTTGCTGCTTGTAAGGGTGTTCTATAAAGATAAACAGAAGCAGGATCCCCTCATCTGTATATGCAGTGTATGGAGACATCATGGCAACTAGTCTAAATCCACCAGGTCAGGTATAACTGGGTAATAACTCCCCCCCTCCCCCTCCCAACTTACACTGCTTAGTACTGGTCTTGATCTTCTGGTCCTGCACATGGCGTCCCCTTTATTAGCTCACAAGGAATATCATTTCTACAAAAAATGTCTTTATGTTTTTAAATGGCACACTCATGATTTTGTTGATTATGTCCCCCCATTTCATTGCTAGTCATTTTCTTCTCTTCTGGGTCTTCAATCCCAAATGAGATGACCTCCAGGTCATCATCTTCTCTTTCTTCTTCTATTATGGATCTTTCATGCCAAATGGATTGGCTTTCAGGTGATCTACTCCTTTCTTCTTCTTCTCTTTTGGATCTTCCATCCAAATAAGGATGACTTCCAGGTCATCTTCTTCTTCTTCTGCTTCTTCTTCTCATATGGCTTCTGCTCCAGGTCAGAGTTAAGAAGAATAAGAGGAAGAGAAGATGACCTGGAGCAGAACTTACAGTAAATTGGTTGGTAACAAACCTCATGGCTCAGCTTTCCAGGTGTTTTGGTCCCTGTAAAAGTCAGATACAGTCCTAGGAGACCTAAGACTGTCATCAGGGAATTTTCCAGGCAACCAGAGCACTTTAAGGGTACGTTCACATGTATGAAGATTTGATGTGCAGGAATTTGATGCACAGGCCTTTCTGCTGCAGATTTAAATGTAAACTGAATTACTGAGCACCGCTTCTAATCTGCAGTTACAAATCCTGCGCATCAAATCTGCGCAGGATCCTGTATGTGTGAACGTATCCTAAAAGCTAAACTAAAGTAAAGTAATCAATTAGCTGAGCGGCGTGGTTCATTACAAACCAATTTACTGTAAGTTTTGCCAAGGATGATGGCGCCGGCCAAAAACAAGTTGGATCCAAGTAGATGGATGAAGATGTTCTCTCCACTTGACCAACATGGAGGTCATATTATTTGGGATGGAAGACCCAAAAGAGAAGAAGGAGACGGAGAGGATGACCTGGAGGTTAATCTAGTTTGGAATGAAAGATCCATAAGAAGAAAGAGAAAAAGGAGAAGAAGGTGACCCTGAGGTCATCTCTTTCATGGGATGGAAGACCAGGAATTGAAGAAGAAGGAGAGGATGACCTCGAGATTAATCAATCTTCTCCTTCTTCTTCTCCTTCTTCTCCTTCTTCTCCTTCTTCTTCTTCTTCTCCTTCTCCTCTTTCTTCTTCTTCTTCTTATTCTTCTCCGTCTTCTTCTTCTTATTATAATTATTCTTCCCCTTCTTCTTCTCCTTCTTCTTCTTCTCCTTCTCCTTCTTCTTCTTCTTCTCCTTCTTTTTCTCCTTCTCCTTCTTCTTTTTCTCCTTCTCCTTCTTCTTCTTCTTCTTCTCCTTCTTCTCCTTCTTCTTCTCCTTCTTCTTCTCCTTCTTCTTCTCCTTCTCCTTCTTCTCCTTCTTCTCCTTCTTCTTCTTCTCCTTCTTCTTCTCCTTCTTCTTCTCCGTCTTCTCCTTCTTCTTCTCCTTCTTCTCCTCCTCCTTCTTCTTCTTCTCCTCCTCCTTCTTCTTCTTCTTCTCCTTCTTCTTCTTCTTCTTCAATTCTGTGTCTCCCATCTCAAAGAAGACTAGCTCAAGGTCATCTTCTTCTTCTCTTATGGATAATAATAAGATTAATCTCGAGGTCATACTCTCCTTCTTCTTCAATTCCGGGTCTTCCATCCCATGAAAGAGATGACCTCAAGGTCACCTTCTTCTCCTTTTTCTCTTTCTTGTTATGGATCTTTCAATCTAAACTAGATTAACCTCCAGGTCATCCTCTCTGTCTTCTTCTTCTTCTCTTTTGGGTCTTCCATCCATGTTGGTCAAATGGAGAGAACATCTTCACCCATCTACTTGGATCCAACTTGTTTTTGGCCGGTGTCATCATCCTTGGCCATTTTGGTCACCAGAGCTTCACCATATATCCCACTGCACTGACTCCTACATCAGCACTTCAGCTCCCAAGATATGGTTCACATCTTCACTTACATTTATCATTCACTTGACTAAAGGATGTTGGCACCTCTGGGGTTAACGGCGCCCGTGTCATGTCACGATGTGTTAAGTGCACGCCGCATTATTATTATCGAGTTGTTTCTTTTGACCTGATTTCAGAAAGGCGCAAGTCTGAGCTCTCGATAGCTACAATTATCTACTATTTAAAGCTGCTGGGATAGTTACAGGTTTTCAGCCGGGTAATGTACAAGTTACAGTGTCTACATATAATAAAATTCAAGGGTCTGAATAGTTGCGACTCCGAATTAAATCTGTTTCCCAGGAAAGAATTCTCCATAGAGCAGTGTTTCCCAACCAGGGAACGGCTGTCCGGTCATGCTGGGAGTTGTAGTTTTCCAACAGCTGGAGACACACTAGTAGGGCTAAGTGGACAAAAAACTGGTGTGTACTAAACCATCTAGAGATATCCATTGGTCCCTTTGCAAGGGACAGGTAATCAGGTGAACACAGAATGCAACGCGTTTCTCTCGGTACAGCATGGCCCTTCATCAGCTTCGAGGAAACTCCATGCCATAAGGACTGAAACCCTTTAAACTGGTCACAAGCGACTGGTGGTATTTTGGTCCCGGATCCTTTATAACCCGTCCCTAGTTGCTATCTGCATGACGTAAATCCCCATAGCAAACCTATTCTACTCTGTGCAGTTCCCGAGACAAGCAGAGATGTCAGCAGAGAGCACTGTTGCTAGACAAAAAAAGCGCAACTCCACTTCAGCAGCTGATAATTATTGGAAGGATTAAGATTTTTTAATAGAAGTAATTTACAAATCTGTTTAACTTTCTGGAGCCAGTTGATATGAAAAAAACAAGTATTTTCCTGGAATACCCCTTTGATGTTATCACGTATGGGCTACTTTGGAAAAGGAAGGATTAGGCGCCATGATAATGACGGTAAGATTTAGAGGACACTTAAAGGGGTACTCCTCTAGAAAACTTTTTTTTTTAAATCAACTGGTGCCAGAAAGTTAAACAGATTTGTAAATCACTTGTATTAAAAAAAAATCTTAATCCTTCCAGTACTTTTCAGCTGCTGTATGATCCACATTGAACTTTTTGAATTTTCTTCCTGTCTGAACACAGTGCTCTCTGCTGACACCTCTGTCCATGTCAGGAACTGTGCGGAGCAGGAGAGGTTTGCTATGGGAATTTGTTCCTACTCTGGACAGTTCCTGACATGGACAGAGGTGTCAGCAAAGAGCACTGTGGTCAGGAAGAAAGGAAATTGGAAAAGAAAAGAACTTCCTGTGGAGCATACAGCAGCTGATAAGTACTGGAAGGATTAAGATTTTTTAATAGAAGCAATTGACAAATCTGTTTAACTTTCTGGCACCAGTTGGTTTAAAAAGAAATGTTTTCCAGTGGAGTACCCCTTTAAATTTCGTATAGGAGCAACTAGATCGACTGTGCCACGTCAGGGACACTCATAGTGGAGATTGCACAGAGTTACGTTTCGAAGGACTAGAGAGGGTTAATGTTCTGAGAGCTGGAGGTGATCGCAATAGATCGGTGGTCTTCCAGAATGCCCCTCGACAGCTATAGGAAATGCACACAGGAATGAGCAGAAGTTTGGACGCGGCTCTGGAGGCTTGTTTAGTATGAGTAGGCTAACCATATTTTTTGGGGACAAAAATGGGAAATTGTTATAGCAAAAATGGTCAGGTTTATGTAATATATACATATAAAGTTATAGGCCCCCGGAGTGGCTCTGTGCTCCCCATAATGATGTAAGCAGCAGCTGCAGGATGCTTGTTTTAGGCCCCTGACTCTGTGCCCCCACTATCATTGGCCCCCATATAGTAGGTAGACCGCAGCCCCCCCAGCCACACTGCCCCGCTGTTCCTTCGCTTTGTAGCAGTAGGTCCCCAATAGCTTAGGTACCATCCCTTCCCGATGCCCGCTCTGGAGTTTCGACACGCCGGGGTGCAGGCTTGTGGTGGGCTCCACTTATCATCCTGATGTCCTTCTGCTTGTGGCGACATTCAAGTCCAAGAAGCCACTGCTCACTGACTTAAAGGGGTACCACACTGCCCCAGGGCCCGGAACATTTAGTTCCGCATGCTGGGTACGAACTGCGGGGGTTGTGACGTCACACCACGCCCCCTCAATGCAACGTACGTCACGCCCCCTCCCATAGACTTGCATTGAGGGGGTGCGACGACACGAGGGGTGTGGCCGTGACGTCATGATCCCCGAACCCAGCGTTCTGAACTAAATGTTCTGGACACTGGGGCAGTGGAGTGCCCCTTTAAAATGGCCAAAGCACTGCACTGGCTGCCACTTAAAGGGGTATTCCAGGAAAAAAACATTTTATATATATATATATATATATATATATTTTTATATATATATATATATATATATATATATATATATATATATATATATATATGAACTGGCTCCAGAAAGTTAAACAGATTTGTAAATTACTTCTATTTAAAAAAAAAATGTATCCTTCCAATAATTATCAGCTGCTGAAGTTGAGGTGTTGTTTTCTGTCTGGAAACAGTGCTCTCTGCTGACATCTCTGCTTGTTTTGGGAACTGCACAGAGTAGAAGAGGTTTGCTATAGGGATTTGCTTCTACTCTGGACAGTTCCTGAGACACGTGTCATCAGAGAGCACTTAGACAGAAAAGAACAACTCAACTTCAGCAGCTCATAAGTACTGAAAGGATTAAGATTTTTTTAATAAAAGTAATTTACAAATCTGTGTAACTCTCTGGAGCAATGGGATATATATATATATATCTCTATCTATATCTCTATCTATATATATATATATATATATATATATATATATATATATATAACGTTTTTTCCTGGATAACCAGGATCAGACACTTCTTATATATATATATAATGTTTTTTCCTGGATAACCCCTGGATTGTGCAGCAAAAAAAAAAATAATATCCCCTAAAAAGTGTCTGATCCCTATCTACAGGATAATTATTTTTTTGGACTATCCCTTTAACAGGCCGTGGACACTTTAAGAACAGAAAGCAGTGGCTGCTGTGGGAAAATTTTACAAAATCATAAAAAGATAGGCCCAAAATAATAAAAAAAAAAATAATAATAAAAACCAGGATGTATGTTGAGCCTAAGAGGCTTGATATAAAAGAAATGAGTAAATTACTCAATATTTTTGAACTGGTCAAATGACTTTCCCTGTAGGTTCTAGTAGGTACCATCTTGTATGATCCTGTGATACCGCGTATCGCACCTCGCTGTTCAGATCCGTAGTTTATGTTATAGGGCAGTGGTCTTCAACCTGCGGACCTCCAGATGTTGCAAAACTACAACTCCCAGAATGCCCGGACAGCCGTTGGCTGTCCGGGCATGCTGGGAGTTGAAGTTTTGCAACATTTGGAGGGCCACAGTTTGAGACCACTGCACAAAAGGATGACATAAGAGGGAAGCCCTGGTTTACATTTCAGGGACAGTGTGGATCCTTTGGAGAAGGCAGACAGGCTTTTGGCTGTCCTGGCATGCTGGGAGTTGAAGTTTTGCAACATTTGAAGGGCCACAGTTTGAGACCACTGCACAAAAGGATGACATAACAGGGAAGCCTTGATTTACCTTTCAGGGACAATGTGGATCATTTGGAAAAGGCAGACAGGCTTTTGGCTGTCCTGGCATGCTGGGAGTTGTAGTTTTGCAACATCTGGAGGTCCGCAGGTTGGAGACCACTGTTATAGGGTATGAATCACAACGTGCTCTGCCCAACACCATTATTATTCTCTGGCAGAAGGAGGGGGGTGAAGTACGATGATGCAGGCTGCCAGATTGACAGCGTTAGACTTGACTTTTTTGAATTTCTAATCTTCTTGATATTGTGGGTTTTTATTATGCACATTCCGATGCAGGCAGTGTATATAGCATGCATCCCAATTACACACATGTGACCTCCTGGGCCGCGTTCCCAGGAAGGGAGTGTACACCGGCGGTGAACTTCGCTCTCACTCAACCGCTGCATGGTTATATACCGTATGATAACCCCCCAATCAGACCCAAGTTCTGTTCACTGTGGTTATATGTAGTATATTAGTCATGGTCTCACATGACTGGTGTCTCATGTCTGACACGCTGAATGTAGAGATCATCATATTCACTGATCTCTACCATAGTGCTGCTAAATCTCAGATAAGACAGTGATCTGCGCATGGAAGACAAAGATACAGCTGGGATTACACAGAGAGGGCAGAACCGAAAAAACACTCAAGAGAACTGGACTCTACCTATGGCACTTCCTAAAAGTCACCTTTCCTGGGTCCTAACAGTCGCCTTTCCTGGGTCCTAACAGTCGCCTTTCCTGAGTCCTAAAAGTCTATTTTCCTGGGTCCTAACAGTCGCCTTTCCTGGGTCCTAAAAGTCAAGTTTCCTGGGTCCTAAAAGTCGCCTTTACTGGGTCCTAAAAGTCGCCTTTCCTGGGTCCTAACAGTCTCCTTTCCTGGGTCCTAAAAGTCGCCTTTTCTGGGTCCTAAAAGTCACCTTTACTGGGTCCTAAAAGTCTCCTTTCCTGGGTCTTAACAGTCACCTTTCCTGGGTCCTAAAAGTCGCCTTTCCTGGGTCCTAACAGTCGCCTTTACTGGGTCCTAAAAGTCTCCTTTCCTGGGTCCTAAAAGTCTCCTTTCCTGGGTCCTAAAAGTCACCTTTCCTGGGTCCTAACAGTCACCTTTACTGGGTCCTAAAAGTCTCCTTTCCTGGGTCCTAACAGTCGCCTTTCCTAAAAGTTGCCTTTCCTGGGTCCTAAAAGTCACCTTTCCTGGGTCCTATCAGTCTCCTTTCCTGGGTCCTAACAGTCACCTTTCCTGGGTCCTAACAGTCACCTTTCCTGGGTCCTAACAGTCACCTTTCCTGGGTCCTAACATACCTCTTTCCGGGGTCCTAACAGTCGCCTTTCCTGGGTCCTAACATACCTCTTTCCGGGGTCCTAACAGTCGCCTTTCCTGGGTCCTAACATAACTCTTTCCATGGTCCTAAAAGTCTCCTTTCCTGGGTCCTAAAAGTCTCCTTTGCTGGGTCCTAAAAGTCACCTTTCCTGGGTCCTAACAGTCTCCTTTCCTGGGTCCTAACAGACCTCTTTCCTGGGTCCTAACAGACACCTTTCCTGGGTCCTAACAGACCTCTTTCCGGGGTCCTAACAGTCACTTTTCCTGGGTCCTAACAGACCTCTTTCCGGGGTCCTAACAGTCACCTTTCCGGGGTCCTAACAGTCACCTTTCCGGGGTCCTAAAAGTCATCTTTCCTGGGTCGTAAAAGTCATCTTTCCTGGGTCCCAACAGTCGCTTTTCCTGGGTCCTAAAAGTCACCTTTCCTACCTTTCCCTACTCTGAACAGTGTTGAGCAGAGCAGTCATGTCCAGCTGATCCAGAGTAGCAGATCAGCTGTAAGCAAGGCAATTGCCCCAAACTAAAAGACAGGTAATTACAAAATATCTGGATAATCCCACTGGGGTCCCACAGAAAAACATTCAATAGAGGCCCACTTTACCATAACCACCAAGGAGAACATCAGTATAAGCTTTATAGGGCAGTGGTTTTCCCTACCAGTGTGCCTCCAGCTGTTGTAAAACTACAACTCCCAGCATGCCCTTGGCTGTTCAGGCTTGCTGGCAGTTGTAGTTTTGCAGCAGCTGGAGGCACCCTGGTTGGGAAACACTGCTATAGGATATGGGAAGTGAAAACCTTAGAGCAGTGGTCTCCAACCTGCGGACCTCCAGATGTTGCAAAACTACAACTCCCAGCATGCCCGGACAGCCAACGGCTGTCCGGGCATGCTGAGAGTTGTAGTTTTGCAACATCTGGAGGTCCGCAGGTTGGAGACCACTGCCTTAGAGTGTCAATGTATACAACCCATAGATTCATCCCTCGCCCCCCATCTTGTACCCATTAGTCTAGAACAAGGAATAAAGCATATGCTATAATCCGCACCATGCTGCCTATGTCAGGGATCTTTAAAGGGGTACTCCGGTGGAAAACTTTTTTTTTTTTTCTTTAAATCAACTGGTGCCAGAAAGTTAAACAGATTTGTAAATCACTTCTATTAAAAAAATCTTAATCCTTCCAGTACTTTTTAGGAGCTGTATACTAAAGAGAAATCCAAAAAGAAATGCATTTCCTGTGATGTCCTGACCACAGTGCTCTCTGCTGACCTCTGCTGTCCATTTTAGGAACTGTCCAGAGAAGCATACGTTTGCTATTTGGATTTTTTTCTTCTCTGGACAGTTCCTAAAATGGACAGCAGAGGTCAGCAGAGAGCACTGTGGTCAGGACATCACAGGAAATGCATTTTTGGGGGGGGATTTCTCTTTAGTATACAGCTCCTAAAAAGTACCACCAAGGAGGACATGAATATGTGTTCTATAGGACAGTGTTTCTCAACCAGCGTACCTCCAGCTGTTGCAAAACTACAACTCCCAGCATGCCTGGACAGCCGTTGGCTGTCCAGGCATGCTGGGAGTTGTAGTTTTGCAACAGCTGGAGGCACACTGGTTAGGATATAGCGTATCCAATCTATAGATGCATCCCTCGCCCCCCATCTTGTACCCACTATTGTTCCCACACACAGAATGAATATTAAAGCTTCCTCAGCACTCGCCGTCTCCATTATTCATCGCTCCTGTTCTTCACTAATGCTCGTATTTTGCGCGTATTCTTTTTTTTTTTTTTTCGTCGGCGGCCCATTTAATATCCCATATGCAATACACTTATGTTTTAGCTCTAAACAGATTAAAATGGTCCCCTGCACTCCAGAGTGAATAGGATTACAACATAAGCTCCAAAAGGAATAAAATGGAAAATATAGTTAAAGGTAATAGAAAATAAATTCTTCTTAAAATGCAGTTCGGTCTTCATCCCATAATTGATATCCTCGCTAAGCGGCAGCTCCGGCGGCATTGTGCGCAGTCATCGAGCAACACTTATTGCCTCCGCGTCCGCTGCTCTGGAGGGACCTTCTGGATGCTCCATATGACATTTTAGAAATTCCATCTATCTCATATGTATCTATTCCATATCTATGTATCTATCTATCTCATATCTATCTATCTATCTCATATCTATCTATCTCATATGTATCTATCGCATATCTATCTATCTATCTATCTCATATCTATCTATCTATCTCATATCTATCTATCTCATATCTATCTCATATCTATCTATCTATCTCATATCTATCTATCTATCTATCTATCTATCTATCTCATATCTATCTATCTATCTATCTATCTATCTCATATCTATCTATCTCATATGTATCTATCTCATATCTATCTATTTATCTATCTATCTATCTATCTCATATGTATCTATTTCATATCTATGTATCTATCTATCTCATATCTATCTATCTATCTCATATCTATCTATCTCATATCTATCTCATATCTATCTATCTATCTATCTCATATCTATCTATCTATCTATCTCATATCTATCTATCTATCTATCTATCTCATATCTATCTATCTCATATGTATCTATCTCATATCTATCTATTTATCTATCTATCTATCTATCTCATATGTATCTATTTCATATCTATGTATCTATCTATCTCATATCTATCTATCTATCTATCTCATATCTATCTATCTCATATCTATCTATTTTTATATGTATCTATCTCATATCTATCTCATATCTATCTATCTCATATATATCTATCTATCTCATATCTATCTATCTATCTCATATCTATCTCATATCTATCTATCTCATATGTATCTATCTCATATCTATCTATCTATCTCATATCTATCTATCTCATATCTATCTATCTATTTCATATGTATCTATCTCATATCTATCGAATATTCGCGAATTCGAATATGGCCTATGCTGCTCAACACTATTTAAAATTACCAGAACCAGCAATGGGATCAGTGACTGCTTCTAAGAAGGCATCAAGAGAGTGATCCAACAGTACAGATATTTCCTACTGGTTTCTTTCCCGGACTTTGTATTACCTACTTATTAGTTATTTTAGGAGCCTGATCTATGTGTCTTCTCACTGATATATTATAAGGTTAGAGGAACCGCGATGGGAGTGACAGCCGCCCCTCCATACACATCCAGCTCTTCAGGATTATTTCTACCTCCCACTCAGTTTTTATTTTCCATGAATTCCCCACAGCATGATAAGATCGTTCCATGTATGTATACAATGTGCTTCTAAGCCTTCTGACACAGCCCGAACGGATCGCCAGCCAGAGTGCGCGGCCTCCTGCCCTTTATATTTACATGTAGTATTTTCCTAGCTTGTAGTTTCCTGGCTCCTATATGAGAACGCGATGTACTAAGAAGCCTGTAAAATGCTGAATTAAACGGATGTCCTGAAAGCACATCTGCCTGGATTAACCCCTGAGAGGCTTCCCCGGCACTTAGATTTAAAGTCTGCTAAGAGCGACGGCGTGAAATCCCTCTCGCTTGTGTTTCATCCCAGGTGGAAATATTAAGATGTATTTTGTTACATAAAAATAATAAATAAAAAGAACAAATACAAAAAAAAAATGTAAATCTGCCGTGAAAATATCGATTTGGGAGCGCGTGCTGCCGCGCCGATAAGTGGTAGTATATTGTGAGCAATAAGCTGCCCCGTGACAAGAATCATTTCTAAGGTATTGATCTGCGAGCGGCTGCGGCTGGACACTGGCTGCACGGAGAATACTAAATCTATACCTCTTTGAAGTCACTTCGCTCTCCTCCTAATGATATGGCTTAAACATTTTTGGCTGACCTAAATTCGGCGGATGCGTCTGAGCCACATTCAAACAGAAAGAGGAAAGAAAACAAAAAAAGGATCGGTGCCTGTATGTAAATGACTGTAACTGGAGAGGAGAGCGGGCGGAAGGCAGTCTGCCCTTCAACAGTGTTTGCCATGTAGCAGAGCCCAGTTATTTGACGCTGCCCATGCCGACATCCCATAGGCCGGTTGGGCTCCGTTCACGCGGTAGAGCACGAATGGAGCGCGGAAAACTCTGTTTCCCTTGTGCTATACACTAAGGCTGCATTCACACTTCGTTTTTACGTTACGGGCGTTGGATCCGGCTGGGGGAGGGGCAAACCGGGCTCCCCCGTACCCAGCCGGACCAGCGCTGAAATCCATTTACTTTAATGAGCCGATTTATAAAAAATAAATAAAAAAAATTCCAGTGGAGTACCCCTTTAAACGAAAAAAGTTATCTAAATTGCTTGATAAATTCCCCTCAGCGCTGTAATGTAAAAACGTAACGTAAAAACGAAGTGTGAATGCAGCCTTGGGCTGCATTCACACTTCGTTTTTACGTTACGTTTTTAGATTACAGCGCTGAAATCCATTTACTTTAATGAGTTGACCGGATTTATAAAAAAAAAATTAAAAATTCCAGTGGAGTACCCCTTTAAACAAAAAAAGCTATCTAAATTGCTTGATAAATTCCCCTCAGCGCTGTAATGTAAAAACGTAACGTAAAAACGAAGTGTGAATGCAGCCTTGGGCTGCATTCACACTTCGTTTTTACGTTACGTTTTTAGATTACAGCGCTGAAATCCATTTACTTTAATGAGTTGACCGGATTTATAAAAAAAAAATTGAAAATTCCAGTGGAGTACCCCTTTAAACAAAAAAAGCTATCTAAATTGCTTGATAAATTCCCCTTAGCGCTGTAATGTAAAAACGTAACGTAAAAACGAAGTGTGAATGCAGCCTTGGGCTGCATTCACACTTCGTTTTTACGTTACGTTTTTAGATTACAGCGCTGAAATCCATTTACTTTAATGAGTTGACCGGATTTATAAAAAAAAAATTGAAAATTCCAGTGGAGTACCCCTTTAAACAAAAAAAGCTATCTAAATTGCTTGATAAATTCCCCTTAGCGCTGTAATGTAAAAACGTAACGTAAAAACGAAGTGTGAATGCAGCCTTGGGCTGCATTCACACTTCGTTTTTACGTTACGTTTTTAGATTACAGCGCTGAAATCCATTTACTTTAATGAGTTGACCGGATTTATAAAAAAAAAATTGAAAATTCCAGTGGAGTACCCCTTTAAACAAAAAAAGCTATCTAAATTGCTTGATAAATTCCCCTTAGCGCTGTAATGTAAAAACGTAACGTAAAAACGAAGTGTGAATGCAGCCTAAGAGGGGAATTTATCCAGCAATTTAGATGACTTTTTTTGTTTAAAGGGGTACTCCACTGGAATTTTTTATTTTTTTTAATAAATCCAGTTGGCTCATTAAAGTAAATGGATTTCACCGCTGGTCCGGCTGGGGTACGAGAGAGCCCGGTTTGCCCCTCCCCCAGCCGGATCCGACGCCCGTAACGTAAAAACGAAGTGTGAATGCAGCCTAAAAGGGGAATTTATCAAGCAATTTAGACAACTTTTTTCGTTTAAAGGGGTACTCCCCTGGACAACATTTTTTTTTAATTTTATTTAAATCAACTGGTGGCAGAAAGTTAAACAGATCTGTAAATTCAGTGCTCTCTACTGACACCTTTGTCCATTTTAGGAACTGTCCAGAGCCGGAGCAAATCCCCATAGCAAACCTATCCGACTCTGGACAGTTCCTAAAATGGACAGAGGTGTCAGCAGAGAGCACTGTGGTCAGACAGAAAGGAAATTCAAAAAGAAAAGAACTTCCTCTGGAGCATAAAGCAGCTGATAAGTACTGGAAGGATTAAGATTTTTAAATAGAAGTCATTTACAAATCTGTTTAACTTTCCGGCACCAGTTGATTTAAAAAATAAAATAAAAAAATTAATATGTTTTCCAGTGGAGTACCCCTTTAAATTTGTTGCAGAAAAAGTCCCAGTCATTTAGAAAATTTTTCACATTTATTACCACTAAGTGATCTGATTTAGATCACTTTGTGCAGTTGTCACTAATTTATCGTGTGCGACTTTTCGCAGAAAAGTCGCACATGATAAATTAGTGACCACTGCACAAAAAAATGACACAGACCATATTTAGAAGAAATCACAATTTGTATATGTCTTCATGCGACAATCGTATCAATTGTCGCACGGCCCCCAATGAGGTAGAGTGTTTGTGAGGAGTTTGCTGCGTGCGCCAAATTTATCAATGATCGTGCGACTTTTCATAAACTTGGCGAACGATGTCTAAAAATTCAGCGACTTTTCGGTAAAAAAGTGTACATTCACACTACAGAACATCTGCACGCGAAATTACCTCCCTGCAGAATTTCAGTGGTGGAAAATTTCGAATATTCATTCTTTCATTGGAATTATGCGCGGACTGCATGGACTTCAAGTCCGCACGGTCACATCGACGAGGGTTTCTGTGACGGAAATTCTTCTGCGTGACTAGGACAGTGGAAAGCACATAAAGATAATGTGCACTAAATTTTGCAGAACTTTCCGAGCGTAATTTTTTTTTTTTTGCGGAATTCCGTAGCGTGCGTTCACACTACGGAATTTCTGCGCACGAAACTGTACTCAGGAATTGCTGTCCCATTCACACTGCGGAATTTTAGCAACGGAAAATTCTGCCATAGAAATCGATCCTCCAAAAGGATTAAAGGGGTATTCCATGAAAAAAAATTTTTTTATATATCAACTGGCTCCAGGAAGTTAAACAGATTTGTAAATTACTTCTATTAAAAAATCTTAATCCTTCCAATAATTATCAGCTGCTGAAGTTGAGTCGTTCTTTTCTGTCTGGCAACAGTGCTCTCTGCTGACATCTCTGCTTGTCTCGGGAACTGCACAGAGTAGAAGAGGTTTGCTATGTGGATCTGCTTCTACTCTGGACAGTTCCCGAGACACGTGTCATCAGAGAGCACTTAGACAGAAAAGAACAACTCAACTTCAGCAGCTCATAAGTACTGAAAGGATTAAGATTTTTTTAATAGAAGTAATTTACAAATCTGTTTAACTTTCTGGCACC